>NC_053166.1:108066167-108366167 GCF_016835505.1 Polypterus senegalus
GGTGAGCGAAGCGAGCAGGGGGTAAAGCCCCCTAGTATGTATGTATGTATGTATGTATGTATGTGTATATTATATCTCAGAGGTCATTAGCTTCTACATGTTGCTGGCATTGACTAAAACAACAGTGTATAATAAGTGCCATTCAATTTCTGGAGAAAATTTTAGTTGACTGAGTGCCAAAAATAGTGCTAGCTACATGCTTATATAATCTGTATTCATACTAATCTCTTTGGCATGTATTTCTTTTGCGAAAATGCATGTGTAACAGCAACTTAGACAAATAAATCACACAGGCACCTACTTCTGCAACCAACCATATAAAACAGTTAGAACACTATAGTGGATACTTTTTACTCATTTTATTATCAAACACAGTTTTTGCTAATGTCATTTTACTAACCCCAGGGATAATCTCAGCTTTTCCTTCCTCTCGCCATTCTGCCACTTTGGCGTTGATCTGCTCACGAACTTCTGATTTAATCTCTCCTGTGTCACCTGTATGAAAATTGAAATACTCTGCCCTGGTAAGTCTGAATTTCTTTCATTTCCATTTGAAATAAACAATCCAAATTATTCAGCAAAACATCTTTGTCATATACTAAGTGAAAGGAAAGGGGAATTTTTATTTTAACATACTGCACTGAAACTCTTTGTAATTAATTTTATACAGTATTTTTGCTACTACTATGTAAGAAAAAAAATGCCTACCTGAGAAGAGAGCCAAAAAACCCTGTGTCCGGCTATTTATAACATCAATCTCATGTAGCGTGACAGTATGCACTACTTCCTTCCTCTTCTGAAGCTCCCCGTCTGGACACTGGACAAACTTTGTCTGAATTAGACAAATGGAATATGGTAGTGGAGAGATGGTACAGTTAGGATAATTTATTCTCTCTTTCTTTTCCTCATAATCCTCAATCTTAAATGTTAGCACTAACTAGACTTGTGTTAGAAATTACTCTCAATTTACTTAATGTTGTCAATAGGTTCTTCTAAATAAGTCTAACCTATAGATCTCAGCCCTTATATTCAGTATTCAAACAAAGACACTTGGCCCAAGTACCTTTCAATAACAAATTCTTTAAAATCACTATACTGAAAATATTCATAATAAAATAAGAGGGTGTTTTGGTAAGAATCAAATCTAGAAGTCATTTGTGACTCAAAAAACAATTGTCCCACCCTGGAATAATTTATTTGCTTTACTATATTATACTTGTCCTCAGAGATTATCAAACACAAACATGGTGTTGAGAAGATCATGCTTTGATATCAAAGCAATTGTATATACATTTGTTGAACCTTTCAATTAGATGTGTTTAAAATGCCTATTCCTCTCCTTTATTTACCAAAGCTTTCAAAGAAACAAAGTAAAGGTTTGTAAACACTAGAATCCTTGGGTTCTACAAAAAAAGTCATAATGTTGGGCCACCTTGAATTCCTTTAAATCTCTTCATCAGCATCTGTGTTTTGAAAATGAGTCAATCAACACAAGCAGCCTGCTATCCCAACCCCCACAGACGCAGCTGAAGTTCTCCCAGCTCATGTCTCTTTATCTGGGTGTGGGGTGCCTGGAATTATATAGGGTAAATCATGATATCGTTATTTGGAATACATACATTTAATGTGTGTTCCATGTCTACAACGATCTTGCTAAATGTAGGATGACAGGAAATGAGTGGCAAGAATTGTTGAACACATACAGTGCATCCGGAAAGTATTCACAGCGCAT
The DNA here is from genome assembly GCF_016835505.1 of Polypterus senegalus. Classification (NCBI taxonomy): domain Eukaryota; kingdom Metazoa; phylum Chordata; class Cladistia; order Polypteriformes; family Polypteridae; genus Polypterus; species Polypterus senegalus. Next base: position 108,067,900 of record NC_053166.1, read on the forward strand.
CACTTTTTCCACATTTTGTTATATTACAGCCTTAATAATAAAAGTGCACTTGCTTTATTATACCTTTTGAGAAAGCGTTTATTTGATATTTGGACTTCAGTCTTTACACATTATACACTGCATTTTGTCGTTATTGCTATAACATGAAAAAAGTTTGTTTTAGTTGCAGTGCATCCGGAAAGTATTCACAGCACATCCCTTTTTCCACATTTTGTTATGTTACAGCCTTATTCCAAAATGGATTAAATTAATTTTTTCCTCAGAATTCTACACATAGCACCCCATAATGACAACGTGAAAAAAAGTTTACTTGAGGTTTTTGCAAATTTATTAAAAACTGAGAAATCATATGTACTGTACATAAGTATTCACAGCCTTTGCTCAATACTTTGTCGATGCACCTTTGGCAGCAATTACAGCCTCAAGTATTTTTGAATATGATGCCACAAGCTTGGCACACCTATCCTTGTGCAGTTTCGCCCATTCCTATTTGCAGCACCTCTCAAGCTCCATCAGGTTGGATGGGAAGCGTCGGTGCACAGCCATTTTATGATCTCTCTAGAGACGTTCAATCGGATTCAAGTCTGGGCTCTGGCTTGGCCACTCAAGGACATTCATAGAGTTGTCCTGAAGCCACTCCCTTGATATCTTGGCTGTGTGCTTAGGGTCGTCGTCCTGCTGAAAGATGAACCGCCGCCCCAGTCTGAGGTCAAGAGCGCTCTGGAGCAGGTTTTCATTCAGGATGAATCTGTACATTGCTGCAGTCATCTTTCCCTTTATCCTGACTAGTCTCCCAGTTCCTGCCGCTGAAAAACATCCCCACAGCATGATGCTGCCACCACCATGCTTCACTGTAGGGATGGTATTGGACTGGTGATGAGTTGTGCCTGGTTTCCTCCAAAAGTGACGCCTGGCATTCACACCAAAGAGTTCAATCTTTGTCTCATCAGACCAGAGAATTTTGTTGTCATTATGGGATGTTGTGTGTAGAATTCTGAGGAAAAAAATGAGTTTAATCCATTTTGGAATAAGGCTGTAACATAACAAAATGTGGAAAAAGGGATGTGCTGTGAATACTTTGTGGATGCACTGCAACTAAAACAAACTTTTTTCATGTTATAGCAATAACGACAAAATGCAGTGTATAAGGTGTAAAGACTGAAGTCCAAATATCAAATAAATGCTTTCTCAAAATGTATAATAAAGCAAGTGCACTTTTATTCAAGAATATAACCAAAGAAAAGGAAATAATTCAATTTACATGCTGCTGTCAATGAGTAAAAACCCAAGCCCAAATATCAATTGAACAAAAACAGATGTGTCTGCTTGGCTGGCGCAGAGGTAAGATCTGTTGCCTTATAATCAAGAGGTTGTGGATTCGAGCCCGGGTATTTCCCGTTTTTGAGTAGTGACTTGATATTATTATTACTATTATATAATAAAAAACATACATTTGAGTCTGTTAACACCTAGTGTAAAGTTTTGCTACCTGTAAAATTTAACTTTTTTTTTTTTCTCCCAGTCACGTTAACGTGGTACAATGAACTTGCCTCTTCCTCTTCGAGTTGATGGTGTTTGTGTCTATACTTTTCAAAAGGGCATGTGATGACCATGGTTGATGCTGTGGTTGATGCCTCGTCAGAGCTATTTGTTGTACCAGCAATCAAAGATCGGATGCCCAGTGACCAATATTAGTCCATCATTCGGCATTTGTGCTTTAACAACTACGACAAATATACAGAACGTGTGAAAAACAACAGATTTGCTGCGACCTCAGACATCTGGCAACGTTTTGTTGAGAACTGTGTTTTAGGTTACAACACAGGGAAACATACAGTATTACTGCTGATGAGCAACTGTTTCCAATCAAGGTCCATTGTACTTTCTTGTACAAGTGCAATGCACTCCTTATTTAGGAAAAGATGCCAGCTGCCTCACGGGAGAAAGACTTTCCAAGACTGTGCTCAAAAACTTATGGAGCCATCTCTGGACAAAGGCAGAATCGTAAAAATAGATAACTACTTCATGTCGCTTTCGCTGGCTAATAGACTGCTGCATCGCAACACAACTCTGCTTGACACCATAAATAAAGTTGGACTTCCACCTGCAGCTAAAGTCACTTTAGTATGCAAGAAATTATCTACACTAATGTTTAGATCTGGCAGTGCCATGCTGACAGTGTATGTGCATAAAAAGAAAAAGTCTGTCTACATTCTCAGTACCAGGCACCATAACATTGGAGACTGGGCAAGATCGGAGGGGGGGAAAAAAAAAACCCACAAAAAAACAATGTTCAATTGACATAGTGTTTTCAAATAAAGCTGTCTTCATACATGGATGTGTGTGTGTGCATGTGCGAGAGAGAGGCAGAGACTGATTTGATGTCATTCAAGTGGTTACTGGAATATAAAAAAAAAACTTTCACAAAAGGTATAATGAAACAAGTGTGTTTTTACTCCAGAATAAAACTGAATAACAAAAAATTCAAGTGACAACAAGATACCAAGAAGACATGATTAACTAGCATTTGTGTGTCTGCTTAAATCCCTTCAGTAATATCTTTTATTATTATAGAATCGTAATAATAGAAGCTGCTACTCAAAATGGGAAGAACCCAGGTTCGGACTGCCAACCTCTTGATTATGAGGCAGCATTCCTTACCTCTGCACCATCCAAACAGTCATGTTGGCTCTGACGATTGATAGTTGGGCTTTGGTTTTTACACATTGCCAGTAACACGTAAATTTAATGATTTCCTTTTCTTCAGTTAAATTCTTGAATAAAAGCTCACTTGTTTTGTTATACTCTTTGTGAAAGTGTTAATTTGATATTTGGTCTCAGTCTTCACATCAGCATTTTGTCAATTATTACTATAATATGAAAAAGGTTTGTTTTAGTTATGTGATTCAACATTTCTTGTCTCTTATTTCCTGTCATCCTACATTTACCCAGATCGTTGTAGACACAGAACACACATGAAACTTATATATTCGAAATAACGATATATTATTTACCATATACAAGTCCATTCACCTCACAGCCAGATAAACAGACTTGAGCTCTGAGAATTTTGCGTCTGACATCAGCTGAATTGGTGTGGGGTAGGATAGCAGGCTGCTGCTTGCTGCTTGTGCTGACTGACACATCTGCAAAACAAAGACACTGATGAAGAGGTTCAAAGGAACTTAAAGTGACCCTGCATTATCACTTTTTTCGTAGACTTCAGGGTTTCTAGTGTTAAGTCATGAGTTACCTTGCTGGAACCTTCCTTCTAAACCTCTTAAAGAAAACAAACAACACTGTAGAAATTTGTCCTCAGTGTCAAACCATTTATAATTGTTTTCCATTTTGAACTGCTTTAAAATACAATTGCAATTACTAAAGGAAAAAACAGCATAACATAAAATCAATTTAAAATGAAAAGAATAATTTAACACCTTCCATTAAAAAAAGAAATACATTTTGGGGTGGAGTAGTGGGTGGGCATGACTTTAGATCCTGTATAGGGAATACCAAAACTGCTAATCTATATATATAATTCACTAAGGTAAGACAACCATGAAAAGCACGCCGGAAGGGGCGTGGATTCACTAAGCCGCCGACAAGTGAGACACCTATGGCACACACAGGAAGGAGCCACGGCCACCAACTCCAAGACCATTGGATATGACGACAACTCACAGGGCCACGCCCACCAACTCGGACGCGACGACACAGGAAAAAATGGCGTCATTTATGTTCGTCTGTCGTAGAGGCCGCATGCAGTGCAGGTCAGGTTAATGTCATGTACCTCTGAGCTACGTTGACTGTTCATAGAGGCATGTTTCTCGCGGAAGTGAATCGCCATATGCAGCGTGTGAAACGGTTTGCGAGGGGTATCCCATGTGATCCTTAAAACAATCCTTTAAAACTGAGGTTAAAGCACAACTAAGGAATCAGTCTTTAAAAACCAATAAGCCCTGTGCCTCTGTTTCATTACCGCTTCACCTGCTTCACCAATGCAGGCCCTGCAACAGTCGAGACGCTCTGTCAGCATCTGACCTTCTCTGTGCCTGACCGGTTCACACAGAGGCAGCGCAAGAAAAAGCCGCGCCAAAGACAGACAGAGGCACACACACAGGCAGCTGGTGGTCGGCTCTCCGTGAGTTCCTCTTGCGAGCGGACACATGACCAGGCGGTGTGTATACTTCGAGAACGAGGCTGGACGCAGCTTGCGACCGGGCACATGAGCAGGCAGTGTGTATGCTTCGAGTGCGAGGGTGGACGCAACAGGACCATCTAGGAAAAATCATGTCGCGGATGTGATTTGCTGTATGCGGCATGTAGAACAGTTTGCGAGGGGTGCCCCTGTGTCTTTCCAGAAGTGTTCAACCATCAATAAATAATTATGTGGCGTTTGTTATGCCACGGGTTCACTATTGTGTTGTATTTTGCTCTCTCCAGAGTTCCATTTTTTCATTCACTTACTGTTGTATTCTCAAATTAACCTGTTTTAGACAACCGTGTCTTTCCAGAAGTGTTTACCATTCAATAAATAATTATGCATGAGATTGAGCGTGTGTCTAGACATGGGTAAGCCGTTGAACCCCATTCGGGCTGCAAACCGTGGAATTGCCACTAAGTGCGACTCATACGCTCCCCACTGTTTTCGTCCTTACCCTTTGTACACACCCCCCTCCCACACGTTGACTGTTAATAGAGGCATGTTTCTCGCGGAGGTGAATCGCCATATGCAGCGTGTAAAACTGTTTGCAAGGGGTATCCCATGGGATCATTAAAACATTCCTTTACAATTGAGGTTAAAACACAATGAAGTGAGCAGTCTTTAAAAAATGAGTTTTCGGTTATGACGCATGACCGCGTGCAGCATAGCAAAGTGTTGTACACACTACATACAGCAATTCGCATCCGCGACAAACATGCATCTTCTTAGATGCTCCTGCACTTTGTACACACCCCCCCTCCCACCTCGCTACGCCGCAAGGACGATTGTGTGTTGGTTCGTTCCGTGCATTGTTACAATGTTGCTTTTCTTGCTGATTTATTACATTACCGATTTTGCAAATGTTAAATTTTCTCCCTGTGGTTAAAAATTATTAAAAAACCGGCCTGATTATACGGCGTATGGTACGCCGTGGGTTGGCTAGTTTAATTTAAAGCATGAACTAATTTCCAGTTATATCTGGTTAAAAGACAAACTAGTCATTAAAACATAAAAGACTTTTGTAGAAATACCAAAGACAACATAATGCAAAACTGAAAAAACTACATTTCCAGTTCCAAGGCAACGTACCTGAGCTCCCATAGCATCATAGTCTCTCGCCCTGGTAAATGATCTTCCCAGCTTGGTGATCTTTCCGGTTGCCTTGTCAATAGTAATTACATCCCTGCAGCAAATGTAAAAAAGGTAACAAATAAATGAGAAGGCACATAAAGCCATTAAACAAAATTAGCCTACAGTTTATTATATTTGGTTTACCATCAGTTCTTCATGAATGACCGGATAATAAGTGAGTGCTATGTAAACCCAAAACCAAAAAAAAAGGCAAATAATGTAATTTTATGAATACTAAAAAATTAGATATTTTGCTATAATATTTAATGCTTTGTATAAATGGTCTTGGATGCACAGATGTGTCATAGTACTTGAATGTGCACATGGTTCAGCCATTCTGATTGTTAAGTACAGAGCCATGCAATCTCCACTGACAAACACTAGTAACAGAATGGGTTGTACTCAGTGACTTCAAACATGGCATTGCCATGGAATGCCACCTTTGTTACAAGTACGTACATGAAATTTCTGCTCTGCCAGATCTGTCATAGTCAATAGTAAGTATTACAATTGTGAAGTGGAAGTGCCTAGGAGCAGCAACAGCTCAGCCACAAAATACAAGACAACACAAACTCATAAAGCGGGACTGCTAAGTGCTAAAATGCATAGTGTGCAAAAATGTCCGAATCTTTGTTATATCACTCACAAAGGAGTTCCAAACTGCCTCTGGAAGCAACAACAGAACAGCAACCGTGCATCAGGAGCATCATGAAATGGGTGTCCATGGTCAAGGAGCTTCACCCAAGCCTTAGATCACCTTGACCAATGTCAAACATCATGCGGGAGTAGTGTAAAGCACACCACCACTGGACTCTGGAGCAGTGGAAACATGCTGTGTGGCGTGATGAATTACACTTCATTATCTGGCAGTCTGGTAGACAAATCTGGGATAGCAGAAGAGGAATAATGCTCTTTGGTTGTTTTTGGGCACCTTGGTTCCAGGGAAAAAAGACACTTTAGAGAACTGAGCACTTACAATTTTGTAGCAACAGTTTGTGAAAGGCTCTTTTCTGTTCTAGCATGACTATGCTCCTGTGCACAAAGCCAGGTCAATAAAGACACAGTCTGATGAGTTAGAAGTGGAGAAACTGTGCAGCCTGACTGCAACCCTTCTGAACAGCATTGGGATGAACAGAAACACCAATTTTGAGCCTGTTTTTTTTTTTAATTTAACATCAGTACCTGACCTCACAAATAATCTGTGGCTGAATGGATACAAATTTCCACGATACTTTCCAAACTTTTGTGGAATGCCTTCCCAGAAGAGTGGAGGCTGTTAAAGCTGCAAAGTGGTGGCCAACCTCACATTAATGTATGTGGTTTTGGAAAGATAAGTCCAACAATCTCATATAGGTGTGATGGTCACAAAAGACAGTGTGATGGTTATCAGGCATGTGTAATTAGGAGACATCCTCAAGGCTCTGTACAGGTAAGAAATGCCACCCAGAGAGTTGCACTCTCCCTAACACAATCTCCTGTGTCCATCTGCAGTTCAGTGGAACTCCATACGGAAGACAAGTGACGTCAGTTTCGGAAGTACATCACCATGACATACCCTTTCCGGGAATCAGCACTTCCAAAACCAACTGGGACTGGAAAGAGGGCATTAGTTTGTTGACTAACCGCAACTGAGAAGGACCTCCTCAACAGCATTTCATTCTTTTCTTGTTTTAGCACCCTCATGTGCTGCTTATTTTGACCACTTTCTCCCCTCACATCCCTGGGATTAAACAGGGGCCTGCTGATTCCCCAACAACTTCTTTTGGCTCAAGTCTGCTATTTACCACATGACCCACAGACTTCTGGCTATACAGTATAACAGTGAAAATTAATTTTTAAAAATGAATGCATTCAGTATCAACATGACATGAATTTTTGAAAGGAAATGCTGCAATTATCAGCAAGCAGACTCAGAACTGTCTGATTTTATGTCAAAGAAGTGATAGACAAAATATTAGCTATAAAAATCATGACAGTTGCATCTCTACTTGGCATCATTCACTGAGTTTTATGCCCACTTTAAGCACACTCAACTTAATGAGCAACTACAGGTCAAGTTACGGACATCTGACTTACGAACGGGGCTGCAGCTGCTCCTTCATCTGTCTTAAAGGACATGACGCAAGCGCCTCAGTAACTGCTGTTCCGTTATCTTCGGTCTGTGGACGCTGCAAGCAGTAGCTGGACGGAGGCTGGAAGGGGTGATTTCGCTGCTTGCGCAGTGAAGTGTCCCTTGGGCGGCTCCTGACGTCAAGCAGTGACCCGTGCTCCACAGTCACCAGGACAACAGCTACCGCTCGTGTGCAGGACGGAGGCTTGATGTGGCGGTTCGCTGCCCGCCCACTATGCTGCCGCAGTTACTGCTAATGCCTGGATGGAGGCTGGATGGAGCGGAGGGGGGCGTTTCACTGCCCGCCCACCACACACGACTGCCCTGTTCGTTCTCGGTGGGCGGCTGCTGATGCTGCAAGCGGTGACCCGGTTGTGGCTGAACGGAGGCCATGGAGAGTGAACGGGGCAGCAGGGGGTAGCATCATAGTGTGCCTCGGGTGGCTACCTGATGAATGGGGGAGGTGGTGGGCGATTCGCTACCCACCTTTGTCTGTACCCTGTTCGTTCTCGGTGGGTGGACGCTGCAGGCAGTATACTGTAGTGGAGGTGACTGTGTGGTGGGCAGGTGGTGAACCGCCCCTTGCCACTCCCATTCATTCTCAATAGCAAGCCTGCATGTACTGTTATGTACATAGCAGGAAGTTGTTTCTCGTTCAGTACATCAGACGTGCTGACAACGGGTGCCTTTCTACTGTGATAACGTGTACAGTGCTGTGCAGAAGAACTCATCTTAACCTTTTGTCTTCACCCTTCAAGAATGTCTCTGAAACACAATTCTGACGCAAGTGCTGGTGATACAGTAAAGAAGAGAAAAACCATCACCATGGAAAATAATGTAGAAAAAATAAAAAGGTCAGAGAGAGGTGAAACTCCATCATTCTTTGACAGAGCACTTGGTTACAGTCAGTCAACAATAGCATTTATTAAAATAATGTACCTGTTCCAACCGACATACAAATTCAAATTCAACTTAAGAACAAACCTACAGTCCCTATCTCATACGTAACACAGGGACTGCCTGTATATGTTTAAACGTGGAGAATGTCAGGAGAAATCTTAACTAGCACAGATATCTAATATTCACAACTCTAAATTCGCATCATGCAAGCCATTTTTTCCCCAAATTACATACCTTTGGGTATCGTCAGATATCATCTTGAGAGCACTTAAATCTCTACGAATGACTACAGTGCCAGTAAGCATTATCCTTATTCCATCTAATGTACTGAATGTACCTAAAAGAGCAGTGGCATCACCAGAAAGTTGTTAGGTACCATCCAAGTGTACAAGCCAACAGTTATACAGCATTTCTTTGTAGCTGAAAGGTTTATTGCATTGATCATTTCATTCACAGGTATAAATTAGAAGGACAACCACAGCTAAGGACTATTGAGCATCGTCTCACATACTGTAACTACTCCTGAGCATATATTCACAGTAGGACATACCCCACTGTCAAAATAATCTTGCATAAAGGCAAAGGTTTTGAATACAAATGAATCCAATTACAGGTAACAAATAATGTTAACAACTTGTATGAGTTCTGGCTCTTTCACTTCCAGAAAAATTGCAGTACATTCCTTGTACCAAGAGACAGATGTCATGCAATTAACACTCTCATCCCTACAGTAACAGGGTCAGAGCAAATCACTGATGAAACTATGTCTACTATTTGCATTTTGGTTATTATCAATGTCATTAGTGTCCACACACAATGTTCTCAGTGTCCACTTTCTGATGTCTGGCTGCACTTTATCAAATACCATTTCAAAATAAGTTAAAACTTAAGAGTAGCTTATTTGCCTTTACTAAGTTGTTTTGCTGCATTATACTGTATCTCATAACTTACATAACATCAGTTATTCACACTTCAATATCTTTCACTTAACCTCACATTATTTTTTTAGCACTCTCTCACTCATCTTCATTTTTTAATACAAAAACCTTACCAGTGGAAATTTTACGTTCCGAAATACCTGTTTATAGGTACAGCGTTTTAAAAACTTTGTCATCTCCTATTATCCACCCATCCAATTTCTAACCCAATTATTAAATTTAGGAATTATAGGGCCACAGCCTATCACAGCAGCATTATATACACAACAGGAACCAACCTGTACAGGACAGCGGGCCATTGCTGTGCACATTCATAGAAACATCTGCTAGCTCCCTCTTAGGAGTGAATTCTGAGTTATCAATTAACCTAACCTGCAGATATATATGATGCGAAAAGAAACTGGAATACCTGGAGAAATAGGGCAAAAAAAGGATCTGTATAGGATGCCGAAAAGACCACAGGACCATATCTAAGAATCCCCAGACCTCTCTTGATTCCATCAATATCTATGTATATATATATATCAATACATAGCAATACAATGCAAGCTGAACAGCAATTGTATTTATGACAGGGTGATCTAAATCAACTACTGTTCACATAAAAATAACACATCTGATTACACATGATTTGCAAAGAAGCATCTGGACTATCACAGAATTTTGAAAGAATGCGCTATGGAAGGTAAAAGCTAATATGTCATAGTACAAAAAAGCCATATTTGAGAATAACCTCACACTACAATACCATTTCATCCAGGCATGGTGGTAGAAGTGTAAGATATCTGCTTTGTCACCTATGGATCTATGGTATACCACTACTGAAATAACTAAAATACATTTGAAATCAGACATTGTGGCAAAAGATGAAGCGGGCAGTCCATAAAAGAACTCCAAGAATATGGATAATCTAAAGTAGTTTACTAGAAAAAAAGTTCTTCTAAGGAGATGCAAAAAACTATCTATAGGAAATGTCTGGCTGTTATCACCAGAATTAAAAAATATATGATACATACTCAGTAACGAGTGTTATTTTTGTAAAACGTTTAGTTAAAATACACACATTTTATTAATGAATGCTGAAACTAAATTGTTCAAGCATGCTCTACAACGGACTGGCATAGTGTCTTAGGGTTAACGCCATGAACCACTGCTGCTGGGTTAGGCCTTAACTTCCATGGAATGAACAGGATAAATGGGATGGATAATTACTGTAAGTAACGCATGGACGAAACAATATATTTTCAGAGCGTTATTCAAGTTATCTTTATTTTAAGTCAGGCAGTGTAGCATTTCTGACAGAGTCATGCACTTTCAAAAAACTCTCCGTCCCTACACTTTGTCATGTTCTATCCCTGAGGAAGTCTGCTTCTGCTCTTACAACCACTGCAATGGTATGTCATAGTGAAAATTAACAAAGAAACAAGCTATGTAGGAATATATAAACAAAGTACATATACTATTATAAAATACATAAACAATTACAATGTATCGTGATCTTGAAAGAAGCACTGCATACAAACTATGGCATACACATTTACTGTGAGGTGGCATGTAATGAAGGTTTTTTTTTTTTTAAGGCAATTAAAATTTATATCATAAATATCTTTTTTTTTCTTACTAACCTCTCCTTTCTGGAAGATAGTTGAAATTAATGAAATTTAATACTTCAGAGGAAATTTGCAATATTATATACAATTAAATCTCCACTCACAAATATCACTTAACAAGAATAAAAGCTGTTAAATTTACAAAATAATGAAAAAAAATAAAAAACGTAATATAAATAAACAAAGTTTAAGAATCACTGGCACCATTGATATTGACTAACAAATAAAGGATTTGTTTTTTGCTGTCAAGAGAGGCTATCGAACATGTAAAAGAGGGATATGTACAGGCTGACTTAACTTCTCTCAAAAGATCAATTGATAATTAAGTTAACACAGAATGTTTCTCTGTTTTAAGTCAGACATTTTCAAAAATTCACCAATGCTTTCAAATGAGATGTTTCTAGTATTAAAAAAAAACGTCTAAAGCATACTCTATTCGAGATATCTCATGAAAACCTGAACTTTCAAGGCAAATTTCTATGCAGAAGTGTACCAAATTTCAGCAAAATGAATCCACTGGGTGCCAACTTGTTTCATATAAACAGACAGGCAGACAGTATCAAATATAACAATAGATGCTTTCGCATTTTATGCAGGCACACCTTAAAAAAAAAAAAAAGCATGAGAAAACCATACCATGCATCCTTATGCATAGAGGCTAAGGCGTAAATTGATGGTGATGTTCAAAAATCATGCAATGGATATGAAAGATATATAAAATTGTCGACCTTGTAAATAATCATGAAATTAAAAACTGTCTAGAAGTTATGAATTTTATTATAATTAACCTACTATCATCACAAGAAACCAAAACTAACTACTGAAATGCTCATATTAGTATATTTAGCATCATAGGCAAGAGTCATAAAAGGAAAAAAAAAAAAACATGAAAATATGGAGGATGTATCATATGTGTGCTTTGAGGACTGTGTTGCTCTGTTACTAAAAGCTTTATTATTCATACATTGAAAATACAATGTTTTGAATTAATTTTATCAGGATAAAAAACTGTACATTCAGAAAATAGAACCATGGTGTTTATTTGATATGGATTAATTTTTCATACCTTTTAGTGTGCTAATATTACTTGAAACCACTGCAGATGAAGTGGATACAATTGCATTTCTTCAAAACTTAAACCTTTTCTCATTTTTATTTCCAGCCAGGCAGCAGGAGCTAAAATATTGTAATATGACAAAATCTTACCCAGCCTGCACTTTTTCTTTTGTCAAACACTCAATCATTTTGGTTCCCAGATCATAAATGGTCTCCATTTCTGTTGTCTTCAGAGTTAGTTTCCCAACTTTAGCTCCCTAAGAATAAACAGGATATTCATATTTTTGAACAATATATGAAAAATAATTATACATGTTTTTTTTGTTCTTTATTTTTGCCTTATACAATTTTTTCTATTAGGAATTTATTAGTTTTTGCATACCCCTTGGGGTCAGAGCGCAGGGTCAGCCATTGTACAGCACCCCTGGAGCAATTCCAGGTTAAGGGCCGTGCTCAAGGGCCAAGCAGAGTAGGATCTCTTTTGGGGATTCGAACCGGCAACCTTCGGTATACCAGCGCAGATCCTTAACCTCAGACCCACCACTCCACCCATAAATTTACCTTTTAAAATATTTTTTCTTATTCTCCCTATATTCTAAATTCCAAATAATCAACACATTCTATCCTGCACAGTCATGGTGGGCCAACGCAGATCTGGAGGGCTACAACAGAAATAATCATCCTAGTCTATTTTATGTTTAGTTATTGAATTTAAAATATAGCATGGTAAAAAAAAAATTATTTTCTGAAAATAGCACTAGGTGTTTAACAGTAAGTCATTTACACTAATAGGACTGGGGTGTTGCACACACGTGTGTGGCTATAAACAATATTTTTTCATTATTTACACTTGTGTCTAATAAATAAAAATTTTAAAAGACAATAGAAACAGACAAGGAATCTTGACAAGGTTGCACATTAGTAGAAATATTTCTTAGATTATATAGAATACATTATGAAAAACAAAAAAAATAACATGACTTGTTTCATTTTAAAGAAAGAAGCAAATAGTACCGTTCCCGTAGCTGGTCGATCAATCTGAATCTCCACCACCTCTCCTTCTATAATTTCAGTCTCCTCTCTAAAAAAAAAAAATATTACTTTATTAAATAAATCAGCTTTTAGAAGAACAATTGCTATATTGTCTCCTGTGATTTCTTGGTCAACGAAAGAATAAGACTAGACTAGAAGTAGACTAGGTTTTTTCCCAAAAATGAATTTTTGGTAAATGAATGTGTATCAAGTGCAAGGTAAATATTAATACTCATGTTACTATTAATTCATTATAATAAATGTTATTGGTAATTCTGCAATAAACAAAAACTGTAAGCTTTATTGACAGCTTTAGTATATTAAATTTGTTGAAGAAGAAGGACATTTCCGGGAACTGGACCACAGAGTGCCCGGAGGCAGTACTGCAATGTCCACCCTTCCTGGCTCAATCGGACCAACTGTTAACTTTTCAAGTATACACTGATGCCAGCAATGTAGGGCTCGGGGCGGTACTCACGCAAAATATGGACGGAATGGAGAAGGTGATTGCCTATGCATCTAGGAGTCTGCGAGGTCCTGAAATCAACTATTCTGCCTCTGAAAAAGAGTGCTTAGCAGTGGTTTGGGCAGCATCATTTTTTAGAAGGGGTGGAATTCTAAGTATATACAGATCAAAATGTCCTGACATATTTTTAATCAACCCAAAGTGTCATCGTGCCTTACCCGGTGGGTATTGTACCTTCAATCATTTATGTTTAAAGTCTTTACCGGAAGGGATGCAGCAACATTGTCCCAGATGCATTGTCAAGAATACCAGAGATGACTGGGGTGGTGTGTATGGCTATAGCACAAAGCCAGTGGTGTGCCCCAACTCTAAGTTTGCAGGATATAGCACAAGCTCAAGACGTTGTACCTGTTCTGCATGCTTGGAGCTTAAGGAGAGTGTTGCTAAGGCTGAACCTGGCCGCATTCATTTCAAGGAGCTACAAGGGGTGCTACATAGGTCCGTACCATCTAAGAGCGGGGGCACCAAGCTTCAACTGGTACTCCCAGAAAAGTATATACAAGAATTTCTACATTATTATCACAATAGCCCTTTTGGTGGACACCTGGGGAGGTTGAAAACCCTACTGAGGTTACTAGAAGTGGCATGGTGGCTGTCGGTCCGCAGAGATGTGTGGGACTACGTTAAAAAGTATCAGATTTGTCAAAAGTATAACACTCCACCTGGTGAACTAGCAGGGGAGCTTCACTCCATGATTCCTTCGGAGCCGGGAGAGATGTTGGGAGTAGACTTAATGGGACCAGTGCTGTCTTCTACCACCAAGAAAACTATATTGATGGTGGTAGTTGACTATTTTTCCAAATGGGTAGAGCTTTTTGCTCTGCCCGATGCCAAGACTCACAGGATCTGCACCCTCTTAAAGAATGAGATTTTCACTCGGTGGGGGGTCCCCAAGTTCATTGTATCGGACCATGGTCTTCAGTTCACCAGTGAAGTAATGGAAAAGCTATATTTAGCTTGGGGGGTAAAGCGAAGATTGACAACAACATACCATCCCCACAGTAATCTAACAGAGAGGGTGAACCGGACACTAAAAATGATGGTTGCATCCTACGTTGGAGATTGTCATCAAGACTGGGACAAATGGCTTCCTGAACTACAGTTTTCCATTAACACGGTGGTGCACGAGGCTTTGGGTGAAACTCCTGCAATGGTTGCCCTGGGTCGTCAAATAAGAGGCCCACTTGATCGGTTAATAGTATCTGTCCCTTTGCCAGGTACACCCCAATATCGTACGCTGGCAACCCTACAGGAGTTCAGAAGAAGGTACAGGATAGGCTGATGAGGTCAACCTCGAGACAAGCTAGGTATTATAATGCCCATCATCGGAAAGTGCACTACGAGGTGGGTGACTTGGTATTGGTTTGAACTCTCTAAGCTTGCACCCCAAATAGTTAGGACCAGCTATTATTTTAAAGAAGCTTGGACTGAATAACTACCAGGTACAGAAAGGGACTAACTCAGAGTCCAAAATAGATATGGTTAATGTAATTAGCATTAAACCATATTTTGGTCCCCCCGGGGGAATCCTGTGGGTGGGGAACTATGTAGCAAGGCTACATGACTTGTCAGTCGGGTTGGCCTTCTGGACTATACGTCACTTTATAATGTGGCTGGAATGGTGTCTATAAATGGCCCATCAGACACTTCTGAGGATGACCCAGTCTTGGAGGATCCCGCCTGGTAAATATTCCAGCTGCCGGCATCATGTTACCATAACAACCAAGCTAGGAAAAGAGGTTTTGGTGGGAAACTTTTCTTTTTAAGGGGAATGGTGGATAGAGGAGCTAAGGAGGAAAAAAAGAAGGAAAAGGCTGAAGGCAAGGAGGCAACTATCTACGCTTTAAGAATCATCAGGATCTGACTTCACCCAGGGACGTCTGCTATTAGTGGGGGCCACCCCAAAGTGATAATCAGTGTGACGAATCCCAGAGAAGAGGCGAGGGGCTGGTGTTCTCCGGGTGCTCCCGTTTGGTGAGGCGGACTCTTGATTGAGTTTTTTTGGGAATCCTTTTTAGCCGAAGGACTGTTGTTTTTTCCTCATGCTATCCTACGGTAGGAACTGAACTCAGGTTTCTGCTCCGTTTATATGGACTACGTTAAATCTCTCTTTTTGTTTTCACTGAAAACATTTTTTTTTATGTTAATGCTATTTTATCTTTCAAATATCGTTCACTTCCCTCTCGAGTGGTGAAGTGTAGGAATCATGTTCCCGCATTAGGCGATTGCTACAAATGTTCTTAAAAAAAAGTGTGATCCTTGAAAATACATAACACTACTGACATCGTCGTTCTACAGAAAAACTTCACTGTTTAAATTGGGAATGACAGATGTACCTTGAAAGATGTTGTTTTCAAGTAATGACTTACTTGATTTAAATATGACTGATGAATTGCTGATGTTTGTTGAAGATTTAGACAGTCCTAAAAACAACTTCTTTGTAATGAAGGCATGCTTAAAAAGTGAAGACATTCCAGTAAAATAAGCAGATGACAGTTTGGCATGAATATCCTCAAATTTGGTAAAAATCTTGTATTATTGAGCATGGGGTCTGAATAAATTATTCAAGAAGTCAGCAGTGTAAAGATCTGTGAGTGCAATGTGATTTGCTCCTTCTATTATGATTTTCCTAGGACCCATTAGTAGACACCAACAGTATGTGATATTGTCAATTTAATGTGAGAAGGACTTCAGCTTTTATCAGACCTGACTGTGACACTACTGTTGCTGCCTTACAACTTCAGGGAGAAGTGAAGTGATTAGGCCAGATACTACAGTGGTTATTGCTCAGGAAAGATGGATTACAGATAAATTGGTTTCCTCATCAACAAGTACAGCTCTAAACATCTATCAGACATAGCCAAGGAAACTCATGACATGCTGGAGATACTGTATTGTATTAATTTGTGAACAACAACCATCTGTAAGTTATACATATGGCACAGTACATTGGAAATTTAGTCTCGTCTTCTCAAATTGTTGTTCCTCATTAGGAAAGAAACATTAAAAATGAGAAGGTGAAGTGTATATAACAAGCATTACATGGTTAATGCTGTAAGACACAAACTGATTTCCAGTTCCTAGTGCATGTGTGTATTTCCATTTGGAGAAATAAAAGAATGCTTAAACAGAAACTTTCACATTAGCTCATTCTCACCACAGACTATTTTCTTTATTGTCTCATAACACTGTACTGTTTTAATCATATAAAGTAAATAGTATTTATTTAGCTTTAGTTAGTTTGTGCAAGTTGTCTCAAAGGCATTTGCTAAATACAGATTAATAAGAAAAAAAAAATCTGAATAAAGAATTTAGTGTAGACAACCTGTACAGTGCTACTCACTTGATTCGCACGCCAATGGATCGGCGGAAGGCTTGGGTGAGAGCTTCAGTCTTACTCATTTCTAAAGAGAAAATCTCACTTCCTGCAATTGCTGTGAAAGGAGTGTCCATTCCCAGAGCCTGAGCCATACCTGCCATAGCAAACAGAAAAACAAGCGGAAGAGTTGGATGGAGAAGAAAAAAAAAAAAGTATCAGAATATCACAAAGAATTGCATGCTTTGCATGCAAATTATAAGCAAAACAACGAAAGAAAATACACTACACTGCAATTAAGCAGTATGAGCATGAAATATGACAGAAACAAATACTGTAGTTGATGTGAGATATTTACCCATAGCTATGGCAGTCTTTCCTGTGCCTGGCTGCCCTGCTATTAGCACAGCTCTTCCAGCTATTTTCCCCTCTTTAATCATTTCCAGAATCACACCAGCTGCTCTTCGTGCAGCAAGCTGTCCAACCATTCCCTGAGACACCTGCAAGATAATCAGAAAATAGCACAGGAAAAAAGGGTTGAGTTGTATATTTGATATGTACTTTCTTATACTATTTGTATACAGGCAGTCCCCGGGTTACGTATGAGATAGGGACTGTAGGTTTGTACTTAAGTTGAATTTGTATGCAAGTCGGAACAGGTACATTACTTTATTACTTTAATAAATGTTATTGATGACCAACTGTAACCGCGTGCTATGCCAATGAATGATGGAGTTTCACCTCTTTCTGACCTTTTTATTATTTCTACTTTATTTTCAATGGTGATGGTTTTTCTCTTCTTTACTGTATCACCAGCACTTGCATCAGATTTGTGTTTCAGAGACAATCTTGAAGGGTGAAGACAAAAGGTTAAGATGAGCTCTTCTGTACAGCACTGTACACAATATCACAGCAGATTAGGCACCAGTCGTCAACATATCTGATGTATAGGGTGATCCAGATCTAATTATGCAATTTTCATTACGCTATAACTTATTCAGTTTATTACATAGAAAATCACCCAAAAAATCCCAGACCATCGAGAAGTGTGCGAACTGACCACATGAATTGTCTTCGCGCCGAACTGGAATTGTCCCCGCATAAATCAAGTCATCCAGATGATCTGGATCTTCAGAATTAGATCTGGAGCACGCTGTACTGACAAGAGACAACTTCCTGCCATGTGCATAACAGTACAAGCAGGCTTGCTATTGAGAAAGCTGCACCACAGCTGCACTGCCTGCAGTGTCACGCTGCACCACTGTTCCCATTCAATACGCAGCGATCCGAGGCACACCACAATGCTATCCCCTGCCTCCCCGTTCACCCTCAATGGCCTCCATTCAGCCACAACAGGGTCACCAGGTGGAGCAGGGGGTGGGCAGTGAAACTGCTTGCTGCTGGGAGCCGTCCAACGGATACTACACTGCGCGAGCAGCCTCCAGCCTCCATCCAGCCACCGCTTGCAGCGTCCCCGGGCCGAAGATGACGGAGCAGCAGTTACTGAGGTGCATGCGTCGCAGCTGCGACCCCGTTCGTATGTTGTAGGTCGGGTGTCCATAACCTGGGGACTACCTGTATATTTTATGTATGAATTTATGTATATAGAATCGTGCAAATTTACATAATAAAGAAAAAAAGACAAAAAACAGACCAACAAATGCACATTAATAGGGTATGAGATGATGTTTTTTAAGAAAAGTACAGTGAAAAGGTATGTCGTAATGGAAAGTCAGGGATGCCAATTTATAGTTGACCACTAATTAAAACTGTTATTTTTTTCTTGTATATGCATGTTGTACTGGGGATACAATTAGAAGATGGTAATGAGGTAAAATAGAGAATGCAACATTTTTTTAGTTATGTAATATGACGAGGCAAAATCCAAACTAAAGGAAGTGGAAATTCACTGTGTGCAGAAATGGAAGAAACTCAGGAAGCAAGGGATGAAACCTTACCAGAACTGGAAACTGTTAAAAGTGGAGCTTCTTAGTGATCAGTGCTCTTTATAACATAAGACATGGACAAATTTGTTGGAACCCCTCCACGGAAAAGAAGAACCCACAATTGTCTCTGAAAAAACGATGGGACCCTTAACTTAATATTTTGTTGCACAACATTTAGGGGCAATAACTGTGAAAAAAATGTATTCTTGTAGCTCCCAATGAGACTCAATAAGAGAGGGTGCCCTCTCCAAAATGCATGTTTCAGTTCTTTCCGTAGATATTTGATAGGAATCAAATCAGACCTCACAGAAGACCACTTCAGAATATTAATTTTTTTTTCCTTAGCCATTCTTGGGTGCTTTTAGCTGTGTTTTGGGTCATTATGCTGTTGGAGGACATGTGACAGAGACACAGTTTTCTGGCCATGGCCAGTACGTTTCACTCGATGCAGACTGAAAACATAACTGAGCCTCCTCCATGTTTCACAGTAGGTATGGCTTTTTTTTTTTTTATTGAAAGCTTATTTTTTTTCATTTGTAGATATAAAGCTTATGTGGCTTGCCAAAAAGCTCAGTGACTGAGAGAATAAAACTGAATAATAAAAAAAAATTAAAAACAACACTAACTTTTACAAGTAGCAAGAATTTATAACGGGTGTTACAGAATCAAATCAAAAGAATGTTTTTATTATATAATCTCTCTATTAAAAAAAATTCCTGGAGAGAAACACTAGGGATACGAGACGTGATCTTCACGTTAAGATCACGGATGACACTTAAAAGTGGCCATTCCCTTTCGTCTCACGGGGACCTTAAACATGAGACATTGTGCCAAGTGATTGACCCGGGACCGTCTCACGATGACGTAGAACGTGAGACTCTTGCAAGACACGCCCTACTTACAATCAATATCAAATAAGACCATGGGCAGCAAAACACTTAGTCATGTAAACTAAGGCTTTGTGCACACACAGATCAAGGGTCTCAGCGCATATAAAGCGTATAAGGACAATACGTTATAAATTAAATGTCGAAAACTAAGCGAAGAAGAAAGCAGCGTGGAGAAAAGAGACTTAAAAACGTAGGAGTGAAAAAGGAGCAAAAAAGAAAAAGAATAATCTAGGTGCAAATTCAGAAAATAAGGAAAGTAATTATCAGCCCGCAACAAGTGGGATTGAAACAAAGCACGTCCAATCGGGCTCAGAATTAAAAGACAGAGTAAAAGACAAAGTAGAACTTCATAAAGACGTTCACAAATGTTGGCGCTATACATATGCAGGGCAGGTTAGAAATTAAGGAAGCAGTGGAATTCGAAAGGCAAAAAAAAAAAAACAAACAACATTGGTACGATACACATGTGGAGAAAGTTAAAGAATATCAAAGTAGGAAAATTAGAAAGTATAAAAAAAGAAAGTAAACATTGCAGTAGCGCAAACAAAAATTATTACTCGAAAAAGGGAAAATAATCCCCACGGACCAGGTGTCATTGGGAAAAAAAAAAACAACACAAAGCGAGGTAAGAAATAAAAGACAGAGTAGAAAACAAAGTAAAATATCATAAAGAGGTTAAAAAACAAGGGAGCCAAACACATACAGAGCAGGTTAGAGATAATGAAAACTGGAATTCAAAAGACTCAAAAAAAAAAGTAGGCGTGAAACACATGCAGAGCAAGATACAGAATATGAAAGCAGACAAAAACAACAGTCTCAAAATAAGAAAGTAAACATCGCATTAGCACAAAAACAGAGAAATTATTACTCAGAGAAATAACAAAAAGGCGAATAGAGATCGAATATATGGACACAGGTGATATGTCAGAAGTATGTAAATATTGTAAGTCTTTGAAGTTTAAGTCAGAGAATTTCAAAAACGTGATTTACCTCACATGCATTTATTGGTTAATTTGCAAAAAAAAAAAGTATTAACTGCTGATGATGTGGATCGCTTTGTCTGTGCTGAAATTCCAAACAGAGAAACCTATCCTGAATTATGGTACAAAGTCATTAAACACATGTCTCACTGACCTCATTTAAAAGACTCGAAAGATTCGAAATATTGTTTATACAGAAGTTCTGAAATAAAAGTGAAACTAATGAAATAGCAACAATTCAAAGAAAAGAAAAAAATCTTAAAAGTGTGTATCCAGAAAACCAAACACAGGGGGTGGCGAGCGAAGCGAGCAGGAGGCAAAGCCCCCTAGTAGTAGTAGTAATAATAATAATAGCAGCTCACTAGTCAAAACGGAAAATGTGGGGAAGACCTGGGATCAAATCCACAACCTCTTGATTTAGAAGTAGACGTTCTTACCTCCAACTATGTGATCACAGGGGCTTCAGTTTTTACATATTGACAGCAAATTGTAAATGTAAATTGAAAACTATTTTTTTTGGTTAGATTCTTGACTAATGGAGCACTTGTTTTGTTATACCTTTTGTGAAAGTATTTATTTGATATTTGGACTTCAGTCTTCAGATATTATATACTTCACATCAATATTTTATCAATTATTACTGCAACATGAAAAAAGTTTCTGTTTCAATTATGTGTTCAACATTTCTCACCTTGCTTTTCCTGTCATCCTACATTTACCCAGATCATTGTAGACATGGAACACACATGAAATGTATGTATTCAAAATCACAATATATTATTTACTCTACACAATTCCAGGCACCTTACACTCAGATAAACAGACTTAAACTGTGAGAACTTCAGCAGCATCAGTGGGGGATGGGACAGCAGGCTGCTTGTGCAGATTAACACATTTGCAAAACAAAGACACTGATAAGGAGACACGAAGGAATTTAAGGTGGCCAGGCATTATGACTTTTTTCATAGGCTTCAGGGATTCTAGTGTTAATATAGCCTCTTCATAGGAACAATGGCCAAAGCATTGGTTGGAATTTAGTTCAAGTTTGTGGTTGAGGTTTTTCTGGCAATTAAAAATCTGCATAACAGCAAGTCTATAGGGGACGATGCTATCCAACATAAAATGTTGAAATCATTTGATATTACAGAGGGTTGGTTTTACTAACACAGCTGTTCAATGTTATGAAGTAAGCAGGGACTGGCAGAATGGAGTGACAGCCCCATTTTTAATATGAAAATGTGTTTAATTTCTAAAGGTATCACACTCCACGGAAAGGCTATGCTGGAACATAGAAAGACTCCTTCTGAAAGATGAACTAACCATCCAGGAGGAACTGTGTGAAATCCATTACAGCCAAGAACAGTGGACAGATATCCAAGTGATCCTGGGATTCTGCCAAGAGCATTTAGATATAGTTTGTGGATTCAGAAAAAGCTTCTGAACATGTGGCCTATACAGGGCCAGAAAAAACCTAATTAGTCAGTGCTGGGCTATGACATTTCTGTCCCATCTAAACCCACCTACGTTTTGTAAAACACCACAAAAAAATAACATAAATACAAAAAAATCAAGTGAATAATACTGATATCTCAAATGAAACTGAAACACAAAGTGTTAATAAAAACTTAAAAGAAATAAAGTCTTAATTAACTTAAGCTGCCCTAAATCGGTGTGTTCTTCAGAAATTTAGTAATTTACTTCATGAGGTGGAAGTACATAATAAACAAGAATAGTTTTGTCAGAAATTTTATATAATAATAAATTGTGTGCTTCAATTTAAATGTTTAAAGTCTAAATATTTATAACTGTAATTGAATTCAGTTATCTTTCACTTTCTTAAAGAGGTCCAAAAAGGGATAAATCCCTAGTAGAAAGATCAGTATTTCAAAAATAACATCATATTCGTATTCACTGACTTGAAATAATCTAATATGATACCCTATATATTTATGCTTGAAAATTTGTCATTTACAAATTTATGGGAGTGCTTCTTAAAGGGCCAGGACCCTGGTTAAGAATCAAATATCAAAAATATCATACTCGTGTTCAGTACCTTTAAAATACCATAAATCGGCACTACACGTGCCTATATTAACAATTCCCAGTTTTTCAAAGTTTTGCTAAAAGGAGCAGCTTTGCCCCTTTATAACCCCTGGGGCTGTCTGATGTGGCATGCACAACTTCAAGTTCTTCTTATCATTTTTGCTAAAGACACCAATTGGTTTATGCTTTATCAATAAGGACATAATTTCCTGAACAAAATATGGTTTAAAAATGGCCTAAAAATTAGGTTTTTTTTTTCAGGAATAGATGGGCAAAACAATGGCAGAACCCCAAAAAGATTGATGCCTTTCATAACTAGACATCAAAATGACTCAAAGAATATATATGAGTATTTTCTCTTACGACTTAGTCAGGAAGCGCCAGACAAAAAACCCTAAAGTAATTTTGAAAACGTTTTTATGAACACAATATATTACATTTAGCAAGCTACACACACTCACACTGATTTAAAAACACTGAAAGGGGAGGGTAAATAAATACTATCTGATTAAATTTACAGACTCAAATTGGTCAGTTATACCATTCGTTCTCAAACTTTCTTTCTCCCTTGCAGTATTCACATCACTGATTGCCAATCAGCCTCTCCCCCCTCGCTCACTAGTCTTATCTTCAGTTCAAAAAGGCAATCACAAGGGGACGTTTGTTTTCTATTTATGATGTGTATTTATTTTTTTTTTAATTATCTATTTAACAATACTTTAATAAGAAATGCGTGTATGTTTAACAATTTCAGCATACTACTGGATAACTTAAATGTGGATTTCTATGTTCCATGGATGTCTTCCAAGTTACAGTATACAGTGGTGTGAAAAACTATTTGCCCCCTTCCTGATTTCTTATTCTTTTGCATGTTTGTCACACAAAATGTTTCTGATCATCAAACACATTTAACCATTAGTCAAATATAACACAAGTAAACACAAATTGCAGTTTTTAAATGATGGTTTTTATTATTTAGGGAGAAAAAAAATACAAACCTACATGGCCCTGTGTGAAAAAGTAATTGCCCCCTGAACCTAATTACTGGTTGGGCCACCCATAGCAGCAATAACTGCAATCAAGCGTTTGTGATAACTTGCAATGAGTCTTTTTACAGCACTCTGGAGGAATTTTGGCCCACTCGTCTTTGCAGAATTGTTGTAATTCAGCTTAATTTGAGGGTTTTTTTAGCATGAACCGCCTTTTTAAGGTCATGCCATAGCATCTCAATTGGATTCAGGTCAGAACTTTGACTAAGCCACTCCAAAGTCTTCATTTTGTTTTTCTTCAGCCATTCAGAGGTGGATTTGCTGGAGTTTTTTGGGTCATTGTCCTGTTGCAGCACCCAAGATCGCTTCAGCTTGAGTTGACGAACAGATGGCCAGACATTCTCCTTCAGGATTTTTTGGTAGACAGTAGAATTCATGGTTCCATCTATCACAGCAAGCCTTCCAGATCCTGAAGCAGCAAAACAACCCTAGACCATCACACTACCACCACCATATTTTACTGTTGGTATGATGTTTTTTTTCTGAAATGCTGTGTTCCTTTTCGCCAGATGTAACAGGACATTTGCCTTCCAAAAAGTTCAAGTTTTGTCTCATCAGTCCACAAGGTATTTTCCCAAAAGTCTTGGCAATCATTGAGATGTTTCTTAGCAAAATTGAGACAAGCCCTAATGTTCTTTTTGCTTAACAGTGTTTTGCGTGTTGGAAATCTGCCATGCAGGCCGTTTTCCCCCAGTCTCTTTCTTATGGTGTAGTCGTGAACACTGACCTTAATTGAGGCAAGTGAGGCCTGCAGTTGTTTAGACATTGTCCTGGGGTCTTTTGTGACCTCTCGGATGAGTCGTCTCTGCACTCTTGGGGTAATTTTGGCCGGCCGGCCACTTCTGGGAAGGTTCACCACTGTTCCATGTTTTTGCCATTTGTGGATAATGGCTCTCACTGTGGTTCGCTGGAGTCCCAAAGCTTTAGAAATGGCTTTATAACCTTTACCAGACTGATAGATCTCAATTACTTCTGTTCTCATTTGTTCCTGAATTTCTTTGGATCTTGGCATGATGTCTAGCTTTTGAGGTGCTTTTGGTCTACTTCTCTGTGTCAGGCAGCTCCTATTTAAGTGATTTCTTGATTGAAACAGGTGTGGCAGTAATCAGGCCTGGGGGTGGCTACGGAAATTGAACTCAGGTGTGATACACCACAGTTAGGTTATTTTTTAACAAGGGGCAATTACTTTTTCACACAGGGTCATGTAGGTTTGGATTTTTTTCTCCCTAAATAATAAAAACCATCATTTAAAAACTGCATTTTGTGCTTACTTGTGTTATATTTGACTAATGGTTAAATGTGTTTGATGATCAGAAACATTTTGTGTGACAAACATGCAAAAGAATAAGAAATCAGGAAGGGGGCAAATAGTTTTTCACACCACTGTATACTGTTGTAGAGCACTAGTCACTATTGGCTTTTATTACTGTATATTGTACACTTTTATATCTTTGCTCTGCACAAAAACATGAGATTAAAACTACATGTATATAATATATAACAAATATATTAAACTTTATGGAGTATTCCTTTAAGAAGACTGCATGGATCCTGATGAGGCAGCACATTTGTTTTATTCCATTAAATTAAGTTTAATATCACTTGCCACAAATGAACAAATCAGAAACAAGATTTACCTAATTAATAAATATACCTGAGCAATTTAGTTTATACTAAAACTGCTACACCTTGATGGAATTGTGTGAACAGGAGAAGCATCAGAACACATTGCACCAGTTGTTAAAAACTACAGGCAACACCATATTTTTACCAAAGAAATGTCTGACCTCTGCTGAGACAACTATTTCCAATTACAACTGTATCAAAAATAATACCCAGGGAAAAAAAGGCTTTTAATTCACTGGTTTTGAAACTTTTTATTCATTAACCTTCACTGCTACATGAAACTATAAAAGTATAGAAACCTTCGAGCTCTGGAATGTTCAATGGTTCAAATAAAGTATTGAATGAAAGGATAAAAGCACAATCCAGTGCATTTTCAAAATGTTTTCTTTTCCTGATAAATAATTAAAATTGTTGACTTGTTTTTCTTTACTTCCTCTCACTACTAGACATTTGAGAATATGTGATGCACAGAGCAATTTTAATGTCACTAGGATTCAAGATGAAAAATTATCACACAGACTAACTGTGACCCAGTACACTGTACTATATAATGTATAATCATCTTGTCTACCCAACACATTGAAAATGAACCTGGGCAAAATGTTGTCAAATTGCCCAAATAAACTTGCTAAATTTACTCTTAATTTGTGGCACAAAATCAACAATTTCAGGAATAAACAAGTTGAGATTACTTTTTCTCAGATGTGGTATTGTGCCATTTAACTCACGTACTTGCTTTATTAGTAAAGTTATATAAATAAAAATGTAACCCTGATACAAATAAGTATTCTCATGAAACACAAATGATCTTGAAGAGACTAGGAATTTAAGATAACCAACTGTAAAACAAACACTCGAACAGTACAACAAAGAATATAGCTTAGAAGAGTGAGGGTGATATTTAGTTGATCTGCATACCTGTAAGTTTGATTTTTAACTACTGTGATAGAAAACTGTGTTATTCTTAAAGACCACAGCATCGATTACCTGTACTTTATAACAGAGCAAGACAAATATAGTCTATAAATTACAGACTTAAAAAAAAAAAAATATAGAATCTTTTTAAATAAATGTGTAAACTTTTTAATCATTTACAAACTTAAAAATTGTGTTACTGTCAAACTGAAAAGAAAATATTAACATCAAAAAAATAAAACTTACTACTTTTTCCAAAAAAATGAAAAAGTAAGACTTTGCACAAATAATGCTGCAGTACGTTTGAAGTGATATATCCCCAAATCAGTAACTGTGAAGAATTTAATTAAATGCAAATGCCTTTCCTTTAGTGGCCATCTGATAAGAATGTCTAAAGACATACCTGTCTGGGCTCTAAAGCATCATCCAGCCCCAAACCTCTAATGTGGGAGTGTGCACCTATAAAACACAAAGCAGTTTAACCAGTTATGAAACACAGGTATGCAAAGATTGGCTGCAAATTGTCCTTCTATCTCATATTGGTTAATCACACGGTTATATCCTATATCACATATCTGAATAGTATAAAAGGTGAATTTCGAGGCAGATATGACTAGCATGTACTGTACATCTAGCATCTTATGAATATGATATGTGTCAATACAGGTTAGGTTAGAAGAAATGGGCAGTTAAAACCTATATTTTAGTCTGAAGCAGGCAGAATAGAAACAAAGAAAATGTAACTTTTGTTCAAAAAAGAACAGTGCATTTCAAATCTTTAGCTATCACATTTATAATTAATTACATGATTTCTACTTAATTCTAACTGTACAGTTTTTACAATATCACATATTATAATAGCACATAGGAAGTGCATTTCAGACTGAAGCCAGGAAGCTCTTGTTTATTCAAGCAGTACTTGCACTTGTTTATTCAGAGTTATGGTCTCTTTTTTGTCAAATTCCCTATGTTATTATATTCCTTGGAATTATAAAAAGAATGATTAAATAATATAAGTTAAGGCACAAATACAGTTGTTGACAATTACATATCTTGCACAGATCAAGGAGAAGTGGGGCGAGTAATAGGGTGATTTTCTGTTGTCACATAGCATGGGTGTCATAATTCAGTTTGAAGTAGCAACCATGTTAGATAGTATCACAATTTTTCACAGGTGTGTTCAGTATCGTGTGTGGATAAAACAACTGGTTACCATCACAGTAATAGGGGGTTTAGAAAACTATACTGCAGTTGTCCTGTTGGAATGGGTTGAAGAATTGACATACATGTATGTGGTAATAAGGTTTGTAAAAAAAAATTAGTCTGCACTGACACATGTAGTTGAAACCATTGTAGAAGAGAGTGAATTTAAATGAAAATGTGTTACAAGTACCACATTTATCAAATTTTACTGTTTTAAATGTACACAATGAAATTCTTGTGGTGTTCAGGTTGCAGTGTTTCCCACTTGCAGATTTTTTTAATTGTAAATTTAGCATCCAGGAGTTCTTCATGGCTCACCTGGGCAAAACAACTAGTGAAGTGTGGAATATTTTGTTTTGATACGTTTCTTGGACAATGACTTTCTTATTGGATTTTACTAATCAGGAATCGGAATAGAAGTCTTTTAAAAAATAAAATACCAGAAAGTACCTAAAAAGTTTAATATGACATTCACATTTCATATATTCAAAAAAAAACAATAACATATTCGGTAAAATTAAGCAGTGAAATTTATCAATCATGTTGTATATTATTTTTCTCACCGATTCTTTCAATCCTGGTGACATCTCGGACCTCTGGGACTTTAGTTGTTGTCTTTAGGAATGCAAAAAAAAAACAAAAAAACAAAATACAGTTAGTGGTTTATAGCCTGAACAATATAAGACAATTCACAGTACATCCTGGCATTTTACAGATTACTAGGAAATAAGTGATATGACAAATTACACAGGAAAGAACCACTTGTATGTTATATATGCTACATTCTTCTACCTACTCTGAATGAAAGCACAGTTTACCAGTATTTACTTAAGATAAAAATTAAATACAGTGCATTTGAAATTTTTAACTGTTATAATTATATTTAACTAGCAAAATGCCCGCGCTTCACAGCGGAGAAGTAGTGTGTTAAAGAAGTAATGAAAAAGAAAAGGAAACATCTTGAAAAAAACGTAACATGATCGTCAATGTAATTGTTTTGTCACTGTTATGAGTGTTGCTGTCGTATATATATATATATATATATATATATATATATATATATATATATATATATATATACATACACACACACACACATACAGTGGAACCTCGGTTCACGACCAAAAAGCTCCCCAAACTTTTGTCTCGGTTCACAACCACACACTCGGTATACGAACAAACCAGTTTCCCTTGCCTGCCTGAGCTGACAGAGAGAGAGAACGTGCCTGCTGGGGAGTGGGAGGAGATTGCTGCATTGTTTGCCTGCCTATCTGCAGCCAGTAAGTGCAAGCCAACCATCCCCCCGCCCCAATTCCATGTGCCTGCTGGGGAGGGGGAGGAGGAGATTGCTGCATGTGTTTGCCTGCCTATCTGCAGGCTGTACGTGCTAGCGCACCATCCCCCACCATAGGCAGCCTGAGAGAGAAAGAGAGAGAGAGAGAGAGAGAGAGAAAGCGAGTGAGCCACTGTTCATTGTTCTCATTCCATTGGCTTCTAAGCAAGTGAAGAGTGGTGAGAAGAAAGTTTTGAAGAAAATTGAAATCGAAGTAAAGAAAGAAATTACAAGAGGTGGAAAAACTGTTTACCAGTTTACTCATTTACCAATCTGAGAAACCTCCTGCAAATGTAAACAAAGCCAGACTGCCAGCAAACATGCAGGGTTGGGTCACAAGAACTTTGTTTTTGCAATGGCTGCATGAGGCTTTCACTCCCACCAGCTAAACAACTAAAAGCACCAGAAACCCAAGAAATCACAAGAGAGAAAACACCTGAAGGAAAACACTTCATGCCAGAACTCGACTCATGCAAGGTTAGTTTTCTTGGTGGTTTTTGTATTACGGATTTTTCAAAAGTTAATTTTTCAGTTCATAACGCGATTTCTTGCAAATGTTCGCTTTTTTCCTTGTGCTTAAAACTCATGAAAGTGTTTACAAATGGAGTTTTTCATAGCGCGATTAGGTGCAATGTTACCTTTCTCTTTTTTCAAATGTTTCTTTTTTTCCCGCTGTGCTTCAAACTCATTTTATAAAATGTGCTTACAGCGATCAGGCTTTAATTTAAATAGCGTGATCTCCTGCAATCTTACTTTTTTGGTTGCTTGTGAGTTGGTTTTTAAGTGCACTTCAGATTTGGTTGATGTTCCTTTTTTTTCTGCTGTGCTTAAAACTCATTTTTAAAAAAAATGCTGCACGAGCACCTGCTACAGAGAGATTAGAGAGCACGTTTGAGCAAGCGCAGAGAGAGAGAGAGAGAGAGAGAGAGCACGCAGCTGAGGGAAGGGATGGGGGTGGGTGGTGGGTGTGTGTGTGTGTGTGTGTGTGTGTGTGTGCTCGCTCGTTCTTGCTACAGAGAAAGAGAGAGAGCGCGTGAGCCAGGCTGCTCCTGTAGCCGAGGGAGGGAGGGAGGGGCGTTGTTGGTGTGTGTGCTACAGAGAGAGAGCGCGAGCGAGCCAGCTCGTGTAGCTGAGCAGGGAGCCTGGGTGTTTTGTGTCAGTGTTATTCAATGTTTTTACATTAGTTTACTATTACAATGTGCATTCTATGGTGTAATTAACTATATTTGTGCTTAATCTTTACATATTTGTACATATTTATATACAGTTTGTACGGTCTGGAACGGATTAATTGTATTTACATACAATCCTATGGGAGAAACTGCTTCGATTCACGACCAAACACATATATACTGTACATACATTACACACACACATTATATCTATCTATATATATATATATATATATATATATATATATATATATATACACACATATATATATATATATATATATATACATACACACACAGTGGGATGCAAAAGTTTGTGCAACCTTGTTAATAGTCATTATTTTCCTGTATAAATCGTTGGTTGTTACAATAAAAAATGTCAGTTAAATATATCATATAGGAGACACACACAGTGATATAAGAGAAGAAGAAAAATAAGTTTATTGGATTTACAGAAAGTGTGCAATAATTGTTCAAACAAAATCAGGCAGGTGCATAAATTTGGGCACCATTGTCATTTTATTGATTCCAAAACTTTAAGAACTAATTATTGGAACTCAAATTGGCTTAGTAAGCTCAGTGACCCCTGACCTACACACACAGGTGAATCCTATAATGGGAAAGAGTATTTAAGGGGGTCAATTGTAAGTTTCCCTCCTCCTTTAATTTTCTCTGAAGAGTAGCAACATGGGGGTCACAAAACAACTCTCAAATGACCTGAAGACAAAGATTGTTCACCATCATGGTTTAGGGGAAGGATACAGAAAGCTGTCCCAGAGATTTAAGCTGTCTGTTTCCACAGTTAGGAACATATTGAGGAAATGGAAGACCACAGGCTCAGTTCAAGTTAAGTGGCAGACCAAGAAAGATTTTGGATAGACAGAAGCGACGAATGGTGAGAACAGTCAGAGTCAACCCACAGACCAGCACCAAAGACCTACAACATCATCTTGCAGCAGATGGAGTCACTGTACATTGTTCAACCATTCGGCGCACTTTACACAAGGAGATGCTGTATGCGAGAGTGATCTCCGCCCACAGCACAAACAGAGCCGCTTGAGGTATGCTCAAGCACATTTGGACAAGCCAGCTTCATTTTGGAATAAGGTGCTGTGGACTGATGAAACTAAAATTGAGTTATTTGGGCATAACAAGGGGCGTTATGCATGGAGGAAAAAGAACACAGCATTCCAAGAAAAACACCTGCTACCTACAGTAAAATATGGTGGTGGTTCCATCATGCTGTGGGGCTGTGTGGCCAGTGCAGGGACTGGGAATCTTGTCAAAGTTGAGGGACACATGGATTCCACTCAGTATCAGCAGATTCTGGAGACCAATGTCCAGGAATCAGTGACAAAGCTGAAGCTGCGCCAGGGCTGGATCTTTCAACAAGACAACGACCCGAAACACTGCTCAAAATCCACTAAGGCATTCATGCAGAGGAACAAGTACAACGTTCTGGAATGGTCATCTCAGTCCCCAGACCTGAATATAATTGAAAATCTGTGGTGTGAGTTAAAGAGAGCTGTCCATGCTCGGAAGCCATCAAACCTGAATGAACTAGAGATGTTTTGTAAAGAGGAATGGTCCAAAATACCTTCAACCACAATCCAGACTCTCATTGGAACCTACAGGAAGCGTTTAGAGGCTGTAATTTCTGCAAAAGGCGGATCTACTAAATATTGATTTCATTTCTTTTTTGTGGTGCCCAAATTTATGCACCTGCCTGATTTTGTTTGAACAATTATTGCACACTTTCTGTAAATCCAATAAACTTAATTTCACTTCTCAAATATCACTGTGTGTGTCTCCTATATGACATATTTAACTGACAATTTGTATCGTAACAATCAACGATTTATACAAGAAAATAATGACTATTAACAAGGTTGCCCAAACTTTTGCATCCCACTGTGTGTATATATATATATATATATATATATATATATATATATATATATACTAATAAAAGGCAAAGCCCTCACTCACTCACTCATCACTAATTCTCCAACTTCCCGTGTAGGTAGAAAGCTGAAATTTGGCAGGCTCATTCCTTATATGTAACTATTACATGTGCAAACTTCCCAAAGATTCTGCCTGAAATTTGAACCCAAGACTTTAGAGCATTACGATAGAAGTGCTAACCACAGTGTCATTATAATGATCATAAACAAATAATTATACAGAATAAAAAAAGCCCAAAACACACATTATTTCAAGTAGCTGTCTTCCTGCAGCTCTACCACTTCAGGCTAAGCAAGATCAAACCAACCTTCTGTCACAGAATATCAAATAGTAATTAACTTTAGTACTTATTATTTGTCTGTTTTCAATAATTTGTATATTTTAAATGATGTAGGTTTGTTTATGGTAATCATTTAAAAAATAAGGACAGCATATATGTATATTTTTTTTATTATTACAACATAGTCAATAAGGCTGAGACATTCTCACTCCGGAACCAATATCCAATTATATTTATACAGTATTTGTCTCTCTTAGTGAATCTCAATATATCCTCACTGGTATCGCCAAACTTTGAACTCAGGACTTAATAGAAATGTAATGCAATTAGCTCATGCTATTATTATGGGATCTTTTTGTTAGTTTAAATATTGTTCAACAAGCGTTTTTGCAAAGCTTGATAAAGGTGAGGCAATGCAATCCTATTGTTAACATAACATGGAGGGAGATATTGTGGAAGGGGGAAATTACAATGTACAACTTATCTGAACATGAAATTTTAAAGTCTAAAATCCAGACAGTTTTCTAAACGTATGCAAGAAAATATCCTTAATTTAAGACAGTTTGGTAGCTAGCAGACAGAAAAACAGTTTACAAATCTTGTGAGCTTGTCAGAGTCATATCTAACACTTTAGTAAATATTTTATATGTAAAATTAGATGATCTACATGTCAAAATATTTGTGTTTGGACTGAACTGAAAAAATTTTAGTCTGAATTACAACTGCCTATTCCACATTGTGCTATCTTAATACACTGTAGTGCTGGATCGGTACTAAAATTTTGACTTTGGCATCGATATTGGCTTATGGACATCAGCATTAGTACCAAAATGGAATCAATAAGGGTTGGGTGTGTCCCCGTGAAATCCCCATCACATCAAAATGTGTAGTTTTATTTTGTGAAGTCTGCAAAACGGACATTTTTTTTCAACTGCAACAGCGAGTCAAGGAAAGGGGTGGAGGAATTAGATTGAGGGGAAAGCTGTTGCTTACGTCTGGTCTGAAAATCCACAAATTCTGGATCTACCATGCAACCCTACTACACCATGGATATGGCATAAACAGAATGATTCTGAGAATGCTAAGCAATTGAAATCTAATATAAGAGGCTGGTGATAAGGATGATTGCAAACTTCAGAAACGTGCTTAAAGACAGGACTGACATGTCACCCCACTACATTCCAATCACCTACTGTATCTACTGTTACTTCAGCTTATTGATGAATAGCTACATATATTCCCAAGAGTTCAATTCTGTTCCTTGAATAGTCTGTAAATGGTAAAATAAAAACCTGTGATATAAAAGCAAATCATTTATCTATTTTCTGGACCTACTTCATCCTGGTGAGGACTGCAAAGCAGTAGGGTCTTAAACAATAATAAGACATTCGCATCTTGATAAAAAAAGACTACATCATGCAGTAAAGCAGGAAGGATATGACGGAAGCTGCAGAAGCTACCGTACTGTATATAAAATGATTATATACAGTATGTAGGACATAGGCTGCTATGGTGATTTGGTGAGATCATAAAACCATAGCCTAATATCCTGCTTAAGACACATCTGTTTTCATGTGCATTTAATTCCTCTTGATTTTATGTAGTTGGTTTCATCTTATTTATTATTATTATTATTATTACTTATTTTGTTTTGATTTTATTGATTGGTTTAGTATAGTAGTGTGCAATGTATATTGAGTATTGAGTACCTGCTAACCTTTTTGTCTTTTAGTTGTACAGCACTTTGGTCAATGAAAGTTGTTTAAAGGTGCTTGATAGATAAATAAATAAATAAATAAATAAAATCATCTTGAATTACCACATACTGCAAAACATTGCACCAAAATAAAACAGCAATAACCTAGGCAAGCTAAGTTGTCAGCTTTAAAAACTGTGCCAGCTTTGGCAAATTGCTTGACCTTGGTAATGACTATACTTGCCAATTCTACAACTTAAAAACACTAGCCTGTATTATTAAATTCAACAACAATCTTTCTTCATTCCTTCATGCCATGCTCTTTAAGTTGTTTACTGAATACTAAAACTAGCTGTGTGGGATGCACTATGGTGGAAAAAAATCAAAAACTGCAAACACCTGATTTGTCTTGCCAGTATGAAAGGACAGAGAATATGGGAAAAAATGTAACATTTTACTTAAGACTCAGTCAGTAGATGTGATTTGTGGTGCTCACTAAAAATAGAGGGAGGACCTTTCAACACTCTTATTCAAAAACATTGCATTTCCTGTTTGCCACCAACTGTATACTACTAACATGTGAAAACGGCATGACAGTGAATCAACTGAAGTGGGGGAAGTACATAAGGAAGCACATTTGCTACTATCAAAAATACTGTCCAACAACATGAATCATGAATAAAAATATTTAAAGTTAAAAGTGACTATGGTTATATTATGTATACCCTACACAAACACTTTCATTCCATTTACAGACTTATTAGAAAACTGAATGTTAAACCATACTTCTAAATCCCCTCCTGGAATCATGGCCAAGGCATGATGGAAGGGCTTCTGTGCCTTAGTGATACTTCCTTCTACGTTGTCAAGGGCCTTGTGTGTGCTATCAAGAGTTAATCTTGACAATATATTGTAAAAAGAGAAGCCAAGAGGGAGCAATCCATAAAGACACATAATGACAGGTCAAATTAAAACAAACACTCCTGAAGCGAGGCTTGAGGTTGGTGTTTGCTGTTGAATTCATTGTGACAAGGTACCAAGGTTGAGTAAGAATCAGCACAAAAAGTGTGCAGGTGCCTTATGGATTCAATACCCACAAGACAAACACTACTCACAAGACAAAGGCTGTGGGTCAGGTGAGATGCCAGTGAAGTGATACTCACTTGGGTGATAAATCCAGTACTATACCTTGCCAGTGAAAATTGGTTTCTAGGACTTGGAAAATAACTTCAATATTTCAGACTGAAG
This sequence comes from Polypterus senegalus, assembly GCF_016835505.1. Lineage (NCBI taxonomy): Eukaryota > Metazoa > Chordata > Cladistia > Polypteriformes > Polypteridae > Polypterus > Polypterus senegalus. The sequence goes on from NC_053166.1 coordinate 108,103,069, forward strand.
CCAGGGGTCACATGGGAGCCAGTAATATATAATAGGCATATTCATAGCCACAAATATCAATATCTCTACAAACTGACTTTTTAATGGAGGAAACTCTCATTCTGCATCTGTCTCTTTCTCTTTCCCTCCACCTCTCTGTCTCCACCATGACATGAAGTTGACCCACAGATAAGGCACCAAGATAGGGTGTATAGATTCTCATAAACCACCTCCTTGTCCAAGAACTAATCTCAGTGCTGTACAACTGGCGACAAGAGGGTAGTCTCAATACAGGACATTTGCAGCTTTTGGGTATGCACCTAAAAGCTAAACTACAGTACAAGGCCAAAAGTATGTGAACACCCCTTCAAATTACTGAGTTCAGATTTTTTAGCCATGTCCATTAATAACAAGTGCATAAAGTCAAAGAAATAGCATTATAATCTCCATTTATACACTCTTGTAATAGAAAAGGGGTTGTACTGAAGAGCTCTGTGAATTTAAAAGTGGCACTTTCATAGGATGCCAACTTTGCCAAAAGACAGTTTGTGAAATTTCTACTATGCTATATGTGCCCCAGTCCATTTTGAGTACTATTATTGTGAAAATGAAGCATCTAGAAGCACAAACAGCTCAGCCAAGAAGTCAGACAATGGAAACTCAGAGAGTAGGGACTCAAAAGTTAGGAAGAGCAAAGCCTATAAAATCACATCCTTTTTTGCATCACTCACAACATATTTCTAAATTCCCTCTGGAAGCAACATCAGCACAAGAACTGTGAGTTAGGATCTTCATGAAATGGGTTTACATGACCAAACAGCTGCAAACAAGACTAAAATCATTATGCACAATGTGACACATTAATAAAGTATCTATCTATCTATCTACATCAAATAGAGTGCTGTAAAATATGCCACCATTGGACAGTGAAACAATAGAAATGTCTTCTCTGTAGTGATGAATCACTCTTCACTATAAGCAGTTTGATGGACAAATCTTGGTTTGGCAGATGCTGGGAGAACACTTCCTTCTTGATTGCATGGTACTTACTATAAAAAGTTTGTTGGAGGAAGGACAATGATCTGGGGTTGTTTTGTAGGGTTTTTGCTACATCCCATGGTTCTAGTGAATGGTACTTTTAATGCAAAGTCTTGACATTTTAGACAACCCTGTGCTTCCAACTTTGCGGTATCAGTTTGGGGAAGACCCTTTTCTGTCCCAGAATAACCATGTCCTCATGCACAAAGCATGGTGCATAAAGACATGGCTGACGAGTTTAGTGTGGAGGAACTTGAGTGGCCTGCACACAGCCTTGACCATAACCGTACTGTATACATTTGGAATGAATTGGAATGCTGATTGTGAACCAAAGCTTCTTGTCCAACATCAGTACCTCTCCTCACAGATGCCTTTTTTGGCTGAATGAGCATAAATTTCCACAGACAACACTCCGAAATCTTATGGAAAGCCTTCCCATAAAAATGGATGCTGTTACAACTGCTGGTTGGGAGGGGGAGTGTAAAACTAAACTGATAGTAAGCTGACACAACTGGTTGGGCACTAGTTCATTAGATAATCAAACAGGTAGTTAAAATATTTTGGTAGTACCTGGTAAATATCTTTCTGGGACAAGTTACAAACCCACCTTTGAAAAGTTTCACCTACATTTTGAGATCATAAGGAGCAAACAGTGCAATTTCTGTGCTACAGTCAACATTGGGGGGAGGCACAGTAGATTCTGAATTTAAATATTTCCAAAGTATTGGTAATCGGAGGATGCACCAAGGTGGTATGGCCAAAGAGGTTTGTTGTGACACTAATTCTGCACTTCTATTTACTAGTGCTGGGCGGTATATCGGTTCATACCGAAAACCGTTTTTTATTTTTGTTATATGAATTTTTCTTATACCGCAACACCGGTTTAAATTGCCTAAACGACATTCAGAACATGGCACAGCGAGAAACTGCTCAAGGGGGACCTTTTACACTGCTACACCACTAATCACATGCATTAGTGGAGGTGTTGCGCGGGGGCTCTTTTTCACTGCTACACCACTAAATAGGCATGCAATGGAGTACATGCGGTAGTATATGTATTGCGGTATGAAAATGGACAGAGAACATTCCGAAACTGAAGCTGTAGCTGACAAAGTTGGACATGATGACACAGAACAACTTTTGCCGAAAAAAAGTAGTCATGCCCGTTGCCTGGAGATACTTTGGTTTTAAAAGGACGGATGTGGACAATTATGTTCAAATGTGTGAATACTGTTTCTATACTACTGGATAATACTGAAAGCCAAGTTGTACTTGTTTTATTTTTTTTTTCAATACAGTGTAATGTACCTGGGTACTGTGTAAGTGTGACGTCATGTTGACTTTATTCTCAACATTTCCACTTTAATCTCAACGCTTATGATGAGAATTAAGTCGTCATGTTGACTTTATTCTCGACATTTCTATTTTATTCTCGCCATTTATGTCAAGATTAAAGTCGAACATCGTAAACTAAACTTCATCGTAAATTTAATATTTCATTTTCTAGATTTTCTCAAACCCCATCATAAGTTATATAGCACATTAAATGCTTTGTGTTAAGTGTTCCCCGAGCCATGTTAAATCAGTATGTGCTTCTTAAACTGACTTCCTCTAGTACCGAGGAGCCGCCAGCAGCACTCGCAACACAGAATACATTCACTTCATGATATTCCTGCTCCCTGAACATTTAGAATGCTAAGATAAATACTTGATATAATTATCATGATGAAATGCATTAAAGCATGTATTAATCATGTGATGGCACGGGGATAATTTAGAAAAATACTGTGATATAGAATTTTGGTCATACCGCCCAGCTCTAACATGGACCATGTGTATTTTAAGGAAAGTCCATAAATAATACATGGTGTTTGGTTTGGCAAAAGACAGTTGTTTACACATACAGTGGACCCTTGACTTACAAACTCAATTCGTTCGCGAGGGCTGGTTGTTACTCAAGTTGGTTGTAAGTCAAGACTATTTTTCCCATAAGAAATAATGGAAATACCCATAATGTGCTCCAAACCTCCCACAGCAACACTTACTTAACCTTTTCATAATAAAAAAGGGTTGTATAATGTGCATAATTTACCAAAACACCAATAATTTTTCTAATGTAGTAAGCAAAAAGTTATAAAAAGTGCCTAGACTACCAGAAACAACAATTTCACACTGTACTCGCCATTTAATTTGACATCTTTCAGCTGCAGGAAGGGAGGAGGAGGAGAATGAAATGGAAGGTGGTTACTGTTTAGAAAGAGCCTCCTTATGCAAATCTTTTCTTTGTAAAATTGTCGAGATGGTGGATTTCGACATGTTGTACATATTAGTGAGATCGGTCACACGAACACCACTCTCATATTTCCGCACAATTTCCTTCTTCGTTTCAATTGTGATCTCTGTTTCTCAAGTTAATAATGACAGTAGTCGAGCACTCAGTTCAAAGCTGGTCGTGTTGTGAACTACTGTAATAATACACTCCAAAGCAAGCCCGTGCTGACTCAGCCTGATGACATCATCATGTGCCGCGCCAGCCCGCTAGCTAACATCCCTTAACAATCGCCTTCATTATTATTATTCAGGCTTATTCCTTACAGCTTACTTACAAAAGTTGGGCAGGTTTCATTTCGAAATTCTACGCATAAGGGTCATAACTGGAGGCTATTTTTCCCCATATAATGTAATGGAGTCTTGAGTTGGAGATGGCGTGGGGGGCGGAGTTTCGTGTGACATCATCACGCCTCCTACGTAAGTACGTAGATAACAAGGAAGAACTCCAAACAGCGATCAGCACAAAACGCCATTTCACAATTGAGAAGGCAGAAAAACATTATGAAGCAAATGATGCATACAAGCATATTCATAAGTACAGCTACTGCGGAAACAAAGCACGGCGTGAACCGTAAGTTTATATTAAATTAAGTTCATAGACAGGCTGCCACTAGCGTTTGTAATTTAGTGCCTGCCCATATAAGGCCGTCCATCAGCGGCAATCCAATACAAACACTGCCGGTAAATATTCACGGGTGAAGGACTGTGCTTATGCAGAGGAAGATGAGATGGTCAGGGTGGTGTTTGGCACAAACTCATTGAAACTGCGAGAGAAACTTTTAAGTGCGGGTCTTAGCTGACATTACGAGATGGCACCAGTACAGCTGGGAACCTTCGATGCAAGAACACCAAGCGGCTCCGTGAACTGGCGCAGTGCACAGACAAAAGCAACAGTTCCAAAGAGTGCTGAACAAAAACCGAATTACACAATTGAGAAGGCAGCAAAAAAATATAAGGCGTCTTATACATACAATCATATTCATAAGTGCAGCTACTGCGGAAACAAAGCACACGGTGGAAAAAGTGAATGTCCTGCTAAAGGAAGACAGTGTAAAAAAACCCGTGCATGCAGTTTGTCACATCACAGATAAAAGGAAGACGAGCTGTTTATTGATGCAGTAAGGAACTAATCGATGAATGAAACCTCTTATCTTTACAACGATTGACAAACACGGAATGTAACTTGAACACATCCTACAAATACGAGCCTGATTGAAAGAAATAATGATAATCAAATCCTTGATGACAGCAACATTCAATAACACTCACAAAACAATTACTGTATATTGACAATCATGTTACGTTATTTTTAAAATGTTCCCTTTTCTTTTCATAACTTCTACTTCTCCACTGCGATACGGGTATATATATATAAATGTATATATATACCCGATCTACAATACATACTTTAGCATAGACAAGCCACACGCTGTGGCTAATTGTAGAGTCTTAAGCCTCTAACGCCGACATTCGAGGTTCGATTCGAGAGGGGATGTACTGACTATGTACGCGCTACCGATTCATTTTACCTTCGATCTCCTTGGTTTGGGACGTATGAAAAATATTAGGTTAACAGAATCATGTTACGTTATTTTTAAAATTTTCCCTTTCTTAGCACAAGCACAGCTGAGAAGCTTCGATGCATGTACTCCATAACGCGTTAAAAAATAACGCATTTAATCACACTTTCAATTCCAAGCAAACGGAACTTTTGTCAATGCATGATTTCCTGGTACATCCATTACACTGATGCACACATCACAGCTACAAAAATGTTAGAGTCGGAATAAAGCGCGTTCCTACGACTGATCATTTCGACTACCCGAAAGTAAGCCTTGATAAAAGCATGGTTTTGTGCACACTGAAAAGCAAGCAAAATTAGATGCATTACAGAAAGCGGACTTTGTGGCTCTTACTGGGGATCATTGGACTTCCGTGACCGTTAGTAATTCTAAATACATCTAATTACAAAATGTTCAATGATCACACTGTTTTAGCCTAATGTACAAAATAATTTTGGCTAATGTTACTCAGAGTTTAAAGATAAGCTGGTCAAATTACCTTTTATGTTTCTGACTTATTTTTTAAGAAGAAAAACTGCACTTTATGTTGAAATTTTGGTTATTATTATTTAAAGACAATACTATTCTGAAAATGTACTTAAAGTACTTAAACTACCACTTTATTTTTAAGTCTGCCCAATTTTAACCAGGGATGATATTTTTGTTTCTGTTTTGAATTCAAATGCAGTTTAAAAGCTTTTTTTCAGAAATTAAAACAGCTTCAGTTTACAATATTCATGTCCATGTCTATTATTTGATTCTGTAAGCCCACTAAAACCGTTTTAAATTAAAAAAAAAACATTTGCGATTTGGGGCAAATTTACGTGTGCGATTACATACGATTAATCAAGATTAATTCTTACACAGCCTCTAATTAATTGGATTAATTTTTTAATCGAGTCCCACCTAATATATATATATGTAGATATATATATGTAGATTTTATATATATGTGTATATACAGTATATATGTAGATATGTATATGTTGTATATACAGTATGTATATATGTGTGTGTGTATATATACAGTATGTGTATATATGTATATGTATATATATGTATGTGTGTATATGTATATATATATATATATATATACTGTATATATATGTGTATAGATGTGTATATGTATATATATATATATATATATATATGCCAGCAACACTCATGACAATGACAAAACAATTACATTGTCAATCATGTTACGTTATTATTAAAATGTTTCCTTTTCTTTTTAATTCTCCGCTGCCAATCGCAGGTATTTTGCTATATATATATATATATATATATATATATATATAATATAAATAGATAGATATGACAACAACACTCATATCAATGACAAAACAATTACATTAACAATCATCTTACGTTATTTTTAAAATGTTTGCTTTTCTTTTTCATGACTTCTTTAACACACTACTTCTTCGCTGCGAAGCGCGGGTATTCTGCTAGTTGTATATATAGATGAATCACTGCACTGACCGAAATTACGTCCACAAACAAATGTATCCGGGCTCCGACTGACGCTTACGAACGCTCTCGGCTGTTTGTTTACAATCACACGTGACCGCATTCGGGTCCTAACGCAAGATGTTGGTCGTAAATCAAGTGGTTCGCATGTCAGGCCAGTCATATATCAAGGGTCAACTTTATCTTGCAGTAAGCTAAATTAGGTGCAGGACTTCATTAGTACTGAATCTTGTTCAGCTTGCTATTAGACTTAGGGATGCTCCGACTAATCGGTTGCCAATTCAAATCGGACGATTTTCACTAAAAAAAGATTTGATTTTTTGATTAGTACTAGGGGGCTTTGCCCCCTGCTCGTTTCACTCACCAACCCCTGTGTTTGTTTAATCGGATATACAATTTAAATTTTTTTTTCTTTGAAATTGTTTCAATTTCATTATTTGCACTTTTACTTAAAAGCTTCATTAAAAACAATATTTTTGGAGACACATTGTGGCAAAGCAACGTATAACTGCCCGTGAGTGAATATTGTTTCTGTTTCTCTATTAAAGAATCCAACTTTTTCTAATGTTTGTCCCTGTGATTTATTGATTGTCATAGCAAAAGCTATTCTCACAGTAAACTGTAAACATTTTAATACGAATGGCATATCACGATCTCCTTTGGTGTGTAATGTAATTTGCGGAATATATACATTACCTTTCTTTTTGCCTGTTAAAATTTGCATCGCTTCTCCATGATCATAAATATACACCTAACTGAATGGTGTATTCTTTGAAATTCAACTTGTCGTTGTTTTAACTGCTCCGGGACCACAGATTCTCACATCGTATGCTCTATTATTGTGTAAATTCACATTCTGTGCATTGAATGATGCGAATGCGAAAAGACTTTGTTGTCTACTCGTTGCCTTTTATTGCGGACCTCGATTTGTCCTGCTATTTTTTTAATCACACCTGGTTCTGATGATTAATCATTACTTATTTTGCGGTAATGCGATCTTTTCTATGATACTGTAGCGACTTACATAATGAAGTGTCATAAAAGTTTTACTTGAACAATCCCTGACTTCGTAACCCAAAACACAACTTTCTACCACCCTCTCCAATCCCACATCCCCCGTGTCCGCATCAATCAGTACCCCGCTATCAGTCTTCTGTGTTGTACTCCGCCCTCCCTCAATCGGACCGAACAGTCACTTAAAACCAAAAAGGCCTCAACCTGGCTGAGACACAATACTTTCGAATTTTACTGCTTTCTTATTCTGTACCTTTCTCTGCATGTGTATCGTGCAATCGTTTGTATGAGTCTTTCGAATTCAGCGCCTTTGGGTCTCTATTCTCCATATTGTCCTTATACGCTTTATACGTGTTGAGAGCACAGGATCTATGTGCACTACGTGCTTTTACTGCGGCCGACTGTTTTTTGATGGTTGTGCTCTTATATGATATCTTCTGTAAGTAGGGCGTGTCTTTCAAGAATCTCACGTTCCACGTCCAAGCGAGACGGCCCTGGGACAATCTCTTGGCATCAAGTCTCATATTTAAGGTCCCGGCAGGTCTTTTAAATGTCTACCGAGAACCTCCAAGAAGATCGCTTATCATCACCTTGCTTTTGCTTTCCAGGATTTCTTTTAAGAATAGAGAGAAATTGGCTAATCACAAAAGCCGATCTTTTACGCCCGTGCTTTCACAAACTTTATGGTTATTTAGCTGCTGTCAAGGAGTCTTATGGTAGTTGGGAGTCTAGCATTTATTTTAAAGAAATTGGAGTAATAAACTGAGAAAAACACATTGGAGAAGTCATCCTGTACAGTTTGACAAACAGCAAGAAAAGATACTTGAATTCAGACCTTTCTTATTTTGTTGTTTTTTGATTAAAATGGACACTGTATCAGTTTGGACAACAAGGGTGTTTTAAGTGCAGCAGCTTACATTTTTAATTGGAAAAAGAAAATTTTAAAGTGCTGCTTAGTAAATAACAGCAAAATGTACTTATAAACCTATTAAGCATGTTAGTCTTGTGCCTTCTTGATAAACAACTTATGAACATTTAATACATTTGCAGCCTTTTAAAAATATGTACTCTCTTTAGTTTTGGTAAGAAACAAGTACTACATAATTAAAATTGTAATCTCTATTTATAATTACACCTCATGAACTATGAACATCTAGCTCATATACTGAAAAAAAAAAAACACCTTTATAAATACAGTAAATGTATATTTTAACAGCAAAAAGGATATAACGTAATTAATGTAGGTTTGGATTTTCTTTCTCCCTAAATAATAAAAACCATCATTTAAAAACTGCATTTTGTGTTTACTTGTGTTATATTTGACTAATGGTTAAATGTGTTTGATGATCAGAAACATTTTGTGTGACAAACATGCAAAAGAATAAGAAATCAGGAAGGGGGCAAATAGATATATATACAGTGGTGTGAAAAACTATCTATACTAATAAAAGGCAAAGCCCTCACTGACTCACTCACTCACTGACTGACTCATCACTAATTCTCCAACTTCCCAAGTGGGTGGAAGGCTGAAATTTGGCAGGCTCATTCCTTACAGCTTACTTACAAAAGTTGGGCAGGTTTCATTTCGTAATTCTATGCGTAATGGTCATAAATGGAACCTATTTTTCTCCATATAATGTAATGGAGTTGAGCTCGACGGCCGTGGGGGGCGGAGTTTCTTGTGACATCATCACGCCTCCCACGTAATCACGTAAACTGACTGTCAACGCAGTACGTAGAAAACAAGGAAGAGCTCCAAAAAGCGCTGAAGAAAACATGCATTATACAATTGAGAAGGCAGCGAAACAATAAGAAGCGACCGAGTCACACATACAACCATATTCATGAGTACAGCTCCTTCGGAAACAAAGCACTGTGTAAACAAAGTTTAAATTAAGTTCATAGACAGGCTGTCGCTGGCGTTTGTCATGCCCACGGCTAATGCGGGATACAAGCTTAATGAGAGGACGCAGGATATAAACGAGAGTTTTGATCACTTTGTAACTAAGTTAAAATTACTGGTGAAGGGCTGTGCTTATGCAAATTCCGAGAAACTGTCTTTGTGGGGGGATTGACAGTTAAGGTGGGTGGGACAGTCACGTCATCATCTCCCCTCCCATTCACCTCATTTCACTGTGAGCTGAGCTCCGCAGCTAACACAGCCTTGAGGAACCAACTTTGTGACGCTGCCACCAAATACTCACAGAAAAATACACAAAAATACACATGCTGTCTCTAGAGTTTCTCCACACTCTGAATCCTCCAGGCACTACTTACAAAAGGTTACATTGACAATCGTGTTACGTTATTTTTAAAATGTTTCCTTTTCTTAGCACAAGCACCGCTGAGAAGCTTTGATGCATGTGCTCCATAACGCGTTAAAAAATAACGCATTTAAATCACACTTTGCATTCCAAGCAAAGGGGAACTTCTGTCAATGCATGATTTCCTGGTACATCGATTATATTGATGTACACATCAGAGCTACAAAAATGTAACAGTCGGAAGAAAGCGCGTTGCTACGACTGATTGGAGGAAAATTTCATTTCAAAAGACTACCCGACGGAAGTCTTGATAAAAGCGTGGTTTTGTGCACATATATATATATATATATATATATATATATATATATATATATATATATATGTCAGCAACACTCATGACAATGACAATCATGTTACGTTATTATTAAAATGCTTCCTTTTCTTTTTCATTACTTCTTTAACACACTACTTCTCCGCTGCTAATTGCAGGTATTTTGCTATATATGAATGACCTCCAAAGAGACTTTTGATCACGTGAACGCGTCTGCAAAAAGTGGCGTCTCCTGCCCTGCAAAAGTCGAGCAGCCGGCGCGCACGCATAGCTGTGCCGGCCTTTGAGACACTGACTGCGCTTCTGCCTTAAGTCAAAGTGAGCACTTTTAATTTTTTACCTCCTCCCCCTGAGCTATAGCCCAGACAAGTGCAAACACGGGACCCCTTTTCTACACCACGGCAAACCAATATTAAGGCGCTTCGCACTTTTTTTTGCACTTATACGATTATGAGGTCGTCACCTCGGATTATGAAGACACGCACAGGAGTGGAGGACCAACAGTGCCATCACAGTCGATTAATGGCAGGGACATCTCACCAGTCTACACAAGACCCACCGGGACTGTCCCCAAAAGGCGCTCATATCGGCAGTGAACACATCTCTCTACACTATATAAAAGAAAAAGGCAACTTTCCTTTCTTTACACCTTTTTTCCTTTTATCCCAAACCAAAGCCTTTCTCTCTTAACACTGCAGAGGACACAAAACTAATTTTCTTTAATTGCTGGTAATGCCTGTAAGGCACATTACCAGAGGCAGAAATTTGGACGTTCACATAGCAAATGTAATTTCTATACCACAGCCGTTGTGTAGCACCTTTCAAAAGAGATCTACTACCGAGAGATCATCCATATACATTTTAGCTGCTGTTAGTACTACTTACTTGTTGTGTTACACCATCTTTAAAATGTTATTTACCCGAAACCACTCCAGTAGTGCTCAATGTAGCTTTACTTCTTAAAACGTTAATGTTTTACTGTTTAATAACTTATAGACTACATTTTATTATTTTTCCCTTCCATTCAGTGACCAAAGCTATACACACACATATAGACACATACACATACATATATATATACACATATATATACCTGTGTGTATGTTTGTGTGTGTGTATATATATATATATATATATATATATATATATATATATATATATATATATATATACAGTAATCCTCCTCGATCAAGGGGTTGCGTTCCAGAACCCCCCGCGATAGACGAAAATCTGTGAAGTAGAAACCATATGTTTGTGCAGTTATTTTTATATATTTTAAAGCCTTATAAACTCTCCCACACTGTTAACATTATTAGAGCCCTCTAGACATGAAATAACACCCTTTAGTCAAAAGTTCAAACTGTCCTCCATGACAAGACAGAGATGACAGTTCTTTCTCACAATTAAAAGAATGCAAATAGATCTTCTCTTCAGGAGCAGAGAATTTCAGAGGGAGAGAGAGAGAGAGCTCGCAAAGAAAAGCAAACAATCAAATAATCAATACTTGTGCTTTTAAGTTTGCCGCGGCATTTTTAGAGGAGCGTTAGTATCTTCTAAGCAAACAGCCTCTGTGCAAACAGCTCCTCTGCTCACATCTCCTCCGTCAGGCGCAGAGAACGTCAGAGAGAGAGAGAGAGATTAAAGCAACAATCAAAAAATCAATACGTGTGCTTTTGTGCTTTTAAATATGCGAGCACCATAATAAGGCATTTTTAGAGGAGCGTCAGTATCTTTTAAGCAAACAGCCCCTCCGTCAGGCGCAGAGAATGTCAGAGAGGATGAGAGAGAGGCAGAGACAAGCAAACAATCAAGCTCCGCGCGGGATGCATATCTTATAGCATTGAGGAGTTTTAGTTAATATGTAATACATGCTCTGATTGGGTAGCTTCTAAGTCATCCGGCAATAGCGTCCCTTGTATGAAATCAACAGGGCAAACAAACTGAGGAAGCGTGTAGCATAAAGACCCACTGTCTGCAGAAATCCGGGAACCAGCGAAAAATCTGTGATATATATTTAGATGTGCTTACATTTAAAATCCGTGATAGAGTGAAATCGCGAAAGTCAAAGCGCGATATAGCGAGGGATTACTGTATATATATACATACACACACATATAATTTGTGTGTGTATGTATGCATGTATGTGATGTAGATAGGCATGTATATATGTAGACTCAAACCGATTATGACAGCAGCAATCGAAGCTGTGACAAAACAGTAAAAAGGAGGCGTGTCAGACGTCGTGGTACATTTTGTGATGCAGCTAGACGAAAACAACTTTGTGACGCTGCCGCCAAATACACACAAAACAATTACTTTGACAATCATGTTACGTTATTTTTAAAATGTTTCCTTTTCTTTTTCATAACTTCTTTAACACACGCGGGTATTTTGCGCTATATATATATATATATATATATATATATATATATATATATATATACATAACACTCATAACAGTGACAAAACAATTACATTGACAATCATGTTACGTTATTTTCAAAATGTCATAACAGTTACTTAAACAATTACATTGACAATTATATTAGTATATATATATATATATATATATATATATCTATCTCTCTATATATATATATATATATATATCTATATTTATATATATATCTGTATATCTATCTATATATCTCTCTCTCTCTCTCTCTATATATATATATATATATATATATATATATATATATATATATATATATACATAACAGAAACCATACATTTTCATGTGACGCTCATTTCCCTTCAAAACCATGTTATAATAGTGTACATCTATATATAATTTTTTCGTCCTCATACACATACGATATATAATATATATATAAAATTATATATTATACATATTATTATTATATATATTACATATATACACACACACATAAACAATATGGCAGCTTGCATTGACAATAAGTGTTTCATTTTTTGTGCATAGTTTATTAAAGTATGTGTTTTAAGGAAATTGTATTTATTTTTGTATTTTTATGGTCACTGAACAATATGCCTGCATAATTTCATTTTGTTAATAAAAAATAAACATTTAACATCTGTGGTCTATAGTTTAATTATAAAATACCAAAGGTAACACATTAATATAGAACATAATGCAACTAGTTATGCAGGAGCTATGCGTAAAACGTTTTTACAAAAGGATAAAGAAAAAAATAGGAATCGGCCAATTAAGTGACATGAAATTGGTGATTGGTATTGGCCTTAAAACAACCAGACTAGAGCATCCCTACTATTAGTCATTTTCATGTTGTCAATATCAAGGAACTGCCAAAGCCTAATAATTGTTCAGTACATAGTCCCGAAGTGTTGCATTGCTAGTGTTAGTGAAATATTACAACCTATTCCTGACCACATCTGACAATAAGTCCAGTATGGACTGGAGTGGTTCACATGCTAGTGTGGAACAGTTAAGATGACAAATGACTTCCAAATCTGAAATCAACATTTTATTTCTCTAACAACTGGCTTATTCTCTACAGCTTAGTTAAAAGTTCAGTATTGAGAGGAGATTGAGGACTTGATTAGTGCATTTTGAAAGCATCAAATTAGAAGGTTGTGGTACTGCAGGGAATAACCACAGACAAAACTTCAATTTGTTAGTTCCTATTCCTTTTAATAAACACATTAATATTCAGGACTCACTCTTTTTGAGTTGCACTTTGATTTTTTATGTAATCTTGTTGAAAATCATTTACACATTAATAAAAAAGTATAAATATATCATAGAAAACCTAATAGAAAAATCTAATATCTGAATCAATGTTGTAATGGGATTCACAAACATCACACAATGCACATTATTACTAAGTTATAGTTTCATTTTTTTGAGTCTTAGCTTTTGGAGCATTCAATTTAATTTTCACAGACAGCATCTCACCTTGATAAAAAGGGTACATTTGCTCAGACTGCGACATTTTCATCCTTGAAATGTGACAAGGAAGGGTGCGAGATGGGAAGACTGATGTTAGGTGTGTATGGAAAGAATTAACCCCTAAATGGAGACAAATGCCTGGCAACTAAAGGTTACTATGGGCGACTGAGGCAAAACACAAAGTTTGCTTGAACAGACTTGAGATTCGTTTCGTTTTAAAATCATAGTGACTCATCACATTGCAATTTTAGCGACATTTAATGTCTTTAAAGCTAATGTTGTCAGAATAAATATAAATATTAAAACTCCGATATTTGCCTACTGACTCATTTCCTACTGCCGATCCATGTCAGCGTTAACCATGGCTTAATAAGCGATGCAATTTAGTTTTTCCAGTGGAAAAACAAATGATTAAAATTCAGTCACCATTCAAAATGTACAAAACACACAATGTAGAGAAACAAAACTGATAACACGGTGCTGACTGAGATCGAATTCTTACGTATCGTCCAAAAAGTCTTGTCCCACATCTAGGAGTATATCGTGGGATACAAAACAAACCGTCAAATGAGCTAAGGAGATTTATTAAAGTGTCCGTTCCATCTCACAGAAGCAATATCTTAAAGGAATTTCATACGCAGAACTACCAGATAATTTAACTACAGGAACAGATCACTCGTTGTGAAAGTTACACTTCGAGTCATGTTACAAAATAAAACACTGTAGGCCTTTTATCATTGTTACAAAGTAAAGTTGGAATATGGGGTTATATCTACTTTACACATTCTGCCCACAGATACGATTAGCACTGTCATCAGTACTTGAACTTTCTTAACTGGTTTGTACTTATTATATTTGGGTAGAGAATTTCGGCAGACTAAACGTGACAAGTGCAAAAACAATATTAAGAATAACGGACCAAATTCATACAATATAATGCACTACACAATCGCATTTGACATACATATTCAACATGACGAAAACCTCGTGCGCCATTAAACATGCAGTTGGACTGCCTTTCTACGGACTGGAAAGACGCATCCGTTGATGCAAATACTGCGTTTGTTGAATTGTTGCCGTCCGAACATGAGATTTCAGCGCAGTTCAGAAGCTTATTAAGTTGTTTGGTTTTTTCATGTTTCATTCAAGTACTTACCGTAGCTGCCATGTTTCCAAGCGACCGTTTCTTCAGTGGTGCAACACACAATGAGCACCGTCTTACAAATACGGAAGAGGCAGTGCAGAGTTCCTAGGCGTTTTGTATGGGCATTGGGTGCGTCAGGCAAAACTATAGTAACGACACAAGTATGACAACGCCTGCTAGACGAAACTGATCAGACTCAGAATTCTGGTACAAACGTACTTTTCTTTTCAGTCCAGTTTTGTCCGTCTTCCGCGGGAATACTTTTATTCACAAAGGTGGATATCAGAGTACAATGCGTAAAATATTACAATGAAAGCTAAATTTCATTGGGTCATCTTTATTTTTATGGTTATAACAAGACGGAATTTTGAGTTAAAAATCAAGTGTGGTTTGCTCAGCCCAGTGGGCAGTATAGTCAGATTCACTTAAAAAAAACTTTGCAGACTTCACAAGGTTTAAGTTAGCTATTCGGCCAACACATATATCAGCAGGACATCTAAGGGCACACTGTGATTTTTTTGTTATTTCAAATGAGTTTTACATTTTTATTGTGGGTACAGTTGACAAATTCATTGGCAAACTGCATACTTCTTGTTATGTAAGTTTGCTTATGGCTTGTAGCTTCTTACCCAGCTACTTATACAGATCCACGCAAACTACAATCTGAAAGGTATTTACAGTATATACTGAGTGACTGGAGATACACCTGGACAAATCTGGCTGAGAAAGGAAGAATCCATGACAGTAATTGAAAAGCTCCTCCAAATGTCGGCATGGTTAAAAGGAGGTAGTGGACCTTGTAGGTGTATTGAATACCATGGAAGAGTAGTGAACAGAGGTGCTGACACACACAAGAAAGATAGACAGAGTGAGAGTTGCAGCCTGGGCAGGTAATTCATCTATTGTTGGAATTCCTGTTCCTCTGACTGGAGAGACAGAATGAGACCAGGAAGGGAACACCTGAAGCAGACTCACCTCAAAGGCACTAGAAGGCATATGGTTTCTAGAGGAAATAAATATCTGGGACCATGACGTCCCTTTAAGACAGCTGACAACTGATGAGCTGTTTTCAAACCTTGGGGCCCCAGGGTGTTGGGAGACCTGGCATTGCCAGAGGGATCTCTTATGAAACTGTTCCAGAATTTACTGAAAGCTTTCCTGAGAGTGGAGTTGGGGTAAACTTTAAATAGGCTGCACAACAGAGACACTAAAGTCTATCTTGATAGAGATAGAAGGGAGCAAAATTGTTTGGTGTTTTGGTGAGTGAGCAAGTTGATAGAACATACAGAACAGCAAATTTTTTTCACTGATTTGTATACCAGGCTCTGCTTGTAATTTATGTTTTAATAAATACCCTCATTGTGTTTACTTTGCTCTCATTGCTTTATTTGGGGCATAGAACGCTACAAGAGTGTCCCTATTTTTACAGTATTTGTATTAGTAATTTACAAATTCTTAGTCATTTTAGGTCTTGTTGTACATAAGGAAATGTATTCAGATCATATGTTAAAATACAAAAATGCTCTCTCTGTTGCCAAAACTGTAAACTATTCTAACATTATCAATACAGGGGGAAAAATACAACAGCTCTTTTTTCCACAATGATAGGTTAATTACACCACCAGAAAATGTCGCTCACCATAACCCTTCTGTTAAATACTGCTGTACGTTTTTGGATTTCTTCAGCTCAAAAATTTAAAAAATCCACCAGCAACTTGCTTCCTCTATTTCTGCAGAAAATGACATATTTCCACTATCACTCATATTCCCTTACCAACCATCTTATTCTTAGATTTCAGTTTAACAGCTGAAAATGAAGTCTCGGAGCTTATAACAAAATCAAATTCTTCCACATGCCAATTGGATCCAATACCTACAAGCTTTGTTAAATCCTGTCTGTCACATATTTCCCCCATGATAGCTACTATAATTAACACTTCTCTTACTACAGGCATGGTCCCCCTCTCACTAAAAACAGCCTTAATTACTCCAATTCTGAAAAAAACTGGCTTAGACCCCAATATCCTTAACAATTATTGGACTATTTAAAATGTTTCATTCATATCTAAAGTTTTTGAAAGGATAGATGCTTCCCAACCTCAGTCCCATCTTTCAAAAAATAAGCTTTTTGAACAGTTTCAATCTGGATTTCGTCCTAAACACAAAACAGAAATTGCCCATGTCAAAATCACAAATGGTCTTCTCTGGACAGCTGACATGGGATTTTTAACAATTCTTGTACTTCTTGACCTCAGCTTCACATTTGACACCATAACTCATCAGATACTTTTGAAAAGACTAGCTAGTTTTGGAGTCAATGGCCTCCAATGGTTTTCTTCCTACCTCACTAATAGGACGCAGTTTGTTCAAGTAAAGGGTTTTAAATCTGAGAATTCGGTCATTACTCAGGGAATTCTACAGCGTTCTGTTTTAGGGCCGCTTCTTTTTCTCATTTACATCTTCCCAATAGATAATAGCTTTCGACACTATGGTATTAAATTTCATTGTTATGCTGATGACACAAAGCTTTATCCATTGACTAAATACACTTCTGTTTTCTCTTCAAATACTCTTATGGCATGTCTCCAAGACATAAAGTCATGGATGACTCACAATTTTCTCCAATTAAATAACAATAAAACTAAGGTGCTCCTCATTGGTTGTAATGTTACACTTGCTAAGGTTAACCAATATTCCATTTTAATTAACAACATTAACACAAACATCTCTTCCCGGGTTAAGAGCCTGGGCATCATTCTTGACAGTACTCTCTCTTTTTCTTTCCATATAAGTAATGTTTTTCGGACTGCCTTCTTCCATCTCCAAAACATTTCTAGACTTGACTTGATTGTGTCATTTAGAATTGACTTTAAAATCCTGCTTATAGTTTATAAAGCATTAAATAATCTCGCTCCATCTTGTATTTCGGAATGTCTTACACCTTACAATCCAAATCTTAACCTTAGATCTTCAAATGAGTGTCTGCTTAGAATTCCAAGAGCTAAACTTAAAAGTAGTGGTAAGGGAGCTTTATTCTGTAATGCACCTAAAATCTGGAATAGTTTGCCAATAGGAATTCGCCAGGCTAATACTGTACAGTGGTGCACTTTAAAACACTGCTGAAAACACATTACTTTAACATGGCTTTCTCATAGCTTCATCTTAGTTTAATCCTGATGCTCTGCATATTCAATTAATTAGCATTATTATTCATGGTATTCATATTCAAAATCTGTACTAACCCCTACTTTCTCTTCTGTTCTTTTTCTGGTTTTCTGGGGTGGCGACCTGCGCCACCACCACCTAATCAAAGCACCGTAATGTCCCTACATTGATGGATTAAAGGCCAGAAGTCCACATGATCGTCATCATCAACTTCTTCCATGAGCACCCTGAATACCATGAGGACTGATTGAGGTCATTAATTAGTGTTCTCTTATTTTAATTATTATTTATTTTGTCTTGGTATTGGTTCATGCCCAAGTCACTTCACATATAGATTACTGTAATGCTATTCTATCTGGCATCCGACAAGAACTTATCGCTTACAACTTATTCAAAATTCTGCTGCTAGAATAATAGCCTGTTCTAAATCCATCGAACATATTAAACCTATTCTCTCCCAACTTCATGGACTCCCTGTTTACTATATTACAATTCAAAATACTGCTCTTAAAATTTAAAGCTCTCCACAACCTTGCTCCTCCCTACCTCACTGATATCCTACAGAGTTACACCCCCTCTCGCTCACTCAGATCCTCAGCTGCAGCTCTACTTTCTGTAACACACATCAGTCTCTGTTCTATGGTAGCTCGATCATTTTTTCATAGTGCTTCTCAACTCTGGAATTCTCTTCCCTCTCATAACCACCAACTAGACTCAATAACACATTTTAAAACTGCCCTCAAAACTTATCTTTTCAAGCTGGCATACCAATTATGAATTTAACACTGTTAATGTCTGTTGTCTTTGATGTTTGCTACTACCTCAGTACCTTATTGCTATTTGATTTTATCGTCCTCTTGGTTTTTATGTGTTATTGCTCTTGTTTAATTTCACCGTAAGGTGACCTTGAGTATTAAGAAAGGCACCTAAAAATCAAATGTATTATTATACATTTCAGCACATGTTCCCTACTTCTCTCTTTAAATAAACCTTCCAATACCAGTAAGTGATCAACTTGAAACCAAGTCTATGAGACATTTAAGTAACAGTTATATGACAGAGCTGATAAATTGTATTAGCCTGGGGGTTGCATCACTGATGAGTCACCAACAGTATGAGCTGGCATTCAAATGAGCAGCTTTAGAGGAAGCCTATAAAGACAAGAGACTTTTTTGTCTGAAACATACTTGTATTAAACTGAATGTTCAGGCAATTGCTGAAAATATTGTCCACACAACATTAGAAATGTTTGATATAAAGAGCCATGGGTTAATTTGGGTTAAAATAGTTTTGAAAATTTGGTATAATCAACACGTCTCCACTTTTTCTTATAAAGATGTTTATAAATGTGTAAAACATCTTTCCTTCAAACCCCAATCAAGTTTTAAGGAAAAATGTTCTTTTGATAATTATAAAATACTAGCTGTGTAAGCCAATGCTATAAAAAGCCCAGGGTCCTAGAAACTATTGAAATTGTCAGAAAAAAAATTGAAATGTAGAGATGTCAGGTAATTAAAAGAAACTACTCTGGGCGTCTCTCTCCAATGAGGTTTCGTTTTGCCGACATGGTTGCATCGCTTTGTTAGCGGCGGAGGAAAAGTAAAAGGAATACCGTTTTGCCAATGTGCTCGCCTAGCTTCTGTATTAGTGGCTAAGCGAGTGACTTTCTTCAGTTTTGCCGACTTGCTGGCCTCGCTTGCATATCCTTGGAGGCAGAGCCCTTACCCCGACTCCACCTCACTCCTAGGCTGGACAGACACACACACTTCTATGCGTGGACGTTTACATACAAGACAAAGGAGACAATTTCTTTCAAGAGTAAAAAATGCTAATAGTGTGTGTGATGCTGTGTATATTGTGTTGCTATTGAGAAGTGCAGAATGTGTATTGAGCATGGGTGAGTCTAAATGTATTATTAAGGAAGAGTAGTATGGTGGCACAGTGATTACCAGAAAACGAAGGTTCAAACTTGTTTGTTCTCTGTATGGAGTAAAATAAATTTAGGCATAAAAAGAAAAAAATATGTAAGTGCTTTAAATAGTAGATGCTAAATAATAATGATAATAATAAGTCTTGAGTAAGTTTAAGATGTGTTAAAGACAGTTTAAGTGACCTTGAGTATGTTTTGCAGTATGTGGAAGAGATCTCTGCAACTAAAGTGCATTTAAAGGAGTTTAAAGTGAGTCTGAGAATGTGTTTTGTTAAAGATAATGTGTGAAAATATATGGTGTTGATAAAAGTGTGCATAAATGTATATCTTTTGAATTTAAGCTTAAAATGATATAATTAGGAAATGGAAAAAAGTTTCCAGATTTAGTATAGTGTGTACACCACTTTCCATTTGAGTACTGGGCAGATTTAAATGTAAAATATAAAGTAAAAGAAGTCACATTCTCTAGGATAGCAAGGAAGTTGAGTACTGCCTTGTTCCAGTCTAGGCGGTGTTCCATACTAAGAAATGCTGTACAAATGGGGAGTTAACTATCCATCCATCCATCCATTATCCAACCCTCTATATCCTAACTACAGGGTCACGGGGGTCTGCTGGAGCCAATCCCAGCCAACACAGGGCGCAAGGCAGGAAACAAACCCTGGGCAGGGTGCCAGCCCACTGCAGGGGAGTTAATTAGCAAAAAAAAAAAAAAAAAAGTAGATTGTGCTTTTTCTACAGAATCAACACTCTGGAAAGTTATTGCTAAAATAAATCAATATTATTAAGCATAGATAAAATTTTATGTTAGTTTAAAATACTTCAATGTTTAACTGTCACAGAACAGGAACAGAACCTCCATTCTCAATATAGTTGGTGATGCACTAACTACCTGAAAAGAATTTAAAAGACAAAAAGATTTTGAATTTTAAGGCATTTGATACAATGTGATTGTAGCTGCATTTTCCCAAAATTACCAAAGTTCAGCAGCTTCAACTCAAAAAATGTGATTCAACAAAAGCCTGACGCGCAAAAATGATTCCACAGACAAAATAAAAGTTAAAGTTAAGTTTCAAAGTAAAACAGTTCACCAAAAAAAGGAAAATTAAAATAGCAAAAAAGGAAAAAATTATGTTAAGAAAAGTTCAGTTCTAAGCTTAAACTTGTTGTTACATCTCAAATCGTTACTATTTACTTAACATTTCTGAACCATTTCAAAATGGTCAGAAAACTGTATGCTTATCCGATTTCTAATTTTAAAATGAGTCTTTTAAGTCCCTATGTACTGGGACCTGTTCTAAACAACTGAGCTTATTATCGCACTGTTTCTCAGTTACAGTAAGAAGGTTCTATATTTTGCTAACTTATAAGACTATACCATAAGTTATGACTATGAAATAAATTTATGTTCTATTCAAATTAGGCAAACAATATGAGTTTAACTTAAAACTTCAACTTTCTAAGACTGGCTCTTACAGTGATTATTTAATAAATAACTTGTATACTTCAAATGCTAAATACAATAGAATGTTGATGATTGACAAACTGCATACAGTAGCTGATGGAAGCTTTAGTTTAATTTCCTATTATTTCATGTTCTAATTAAACATTTTGGACATTTGGTAGAAATGTATGTGTTAATTTAATTAAATAAAACTAGCTGACCCGCGGCGTAGCATACGCCGCATAATTATTCATTGATGGGTGAACACTTCCTGAAAAACACAGTTGTCCAAATGGGGTGGGTTTGAGGATACGACTGTGAGTGAATGAAAAGATGGAACTCTGGGGAGAGCAACATACAATTGTCCGTGACTGAAAACTGGTTTTGGCAGATACAGGCATATCTTTTTGAAAGTTTGGTCCTGTGTCTTATTAATTGTCATTGCAAAGGTTAATCTAACAGGAAATTGTCTGCGTGTAAAAGTAAAAGGCAAATTTGAATCTGTTGGGGTCAGGGAAATCTGGGGAATAAGGACAGTTTGTGAGGTAGGAACTGCGATAGTTTTACACTCCAGTACATTACGGTGAATGCTGGTAACAGTCAGTCAAGTGCCATTACAGAGACCTCTTGCTGGCATGAGGTTTCTGAGGAGCATGATGACTGAACCAATTTTAATTTTGAGTTTATGGCATGCCAGTGGGAGTAAGACTGCTAAGAAATTCTTCGGGGAATGAAAGTTGATCTGCGGGATCGTCTGTGACGATGGAGTCAATGCTGGTGAAAGTTACTTCGTCGGTAGGGATAAGTTTCAGTACTTGTTCATTAAGGTGTAGCGAGTCTTTGTTGGTGACGCTTAATATAGCTCACGCACTGAGTTGTTCTGGAGTGACAGTTGAGAAGTCGATGTCGCCATATAGTTGTTGAACGGGATCAGAATTAAAAGGAAAAGAATGTGAAGGTAATGTTACAGCTGTTCCGTTTTTCCTGTCTTCAACATCGAGGAGACATTTTGCGAAATGTTGTCCGTGAGGAAGAGCTCTCATATTTGTCGTCAGTGTAAGTACATGCATGTGACGCCACAAAGGTTGCTTCTTAATGCAACTGGTGACAGTAAGTGCTTGGGAGCTACGCATAATGACGGGGAGTATTTGTTGGAAATCTCCACCCAATAGTATTGTTTTCCCTCCAAATGGCTGCGTGTCACCCGTGAGGTCACATAATAACCTGTCAACTGCCTGGAATGCATATGTATGTGTCATTGGCGCCTCGTCCCATATTATCAATTTGGATTGCAGAAGATGTTGAGCGTGTGGCAAGGTAGGTTTGATGTTGCATGTGGAAGTAGTAGTCAGCTTCAATGGTATTTTAAAAACGGAATGTGCAGTAAGTCCATCCGGTGACAATGTTGCAGCTATTCCTGTAGATGCTACGGTTGTAGGAATGTCTCCCCTAGCTCTGATGGTATGAATCAGGGTTTTGTAGACAAAGGTTTTCCCTCTTCCTGCAGGACCATCTAAGAAGAAGCATGTTTGTCGCGGATGGGAATCGCTGTATACAGCATCTAAACATGTATTTGGTGAGGTGTTAGGGGCGGGTACATGAGCAGGCAGTGCGCATGCCTCGAGAGCGAGGGTGGGCACGGGAGGAGGGTTAGAGTTGGAGGACAGGGCTCCGTTGTGCGTACCCCATGGTCGTGCTTTCCATGATTGGGCGACTTGGTCGATTATATATATAGATAATAACTTAAAGAAACATAGCCGGTAAATGTATACAGATATTTTTAGCTTTAGCTAACATGTTAAGAGATATTAATAGATGTATTTTAAAACAATTTAAGGGACTTTATGTAGGAAAATGATAAAAGAAACTATTACCCTGTTAGCCTTGGACATAGTAAAATATACATTTCTTTTGCAAATGATTTAAAAATAAAAAGGGAATGTGGAGCTTTACTGTTTTAGCTTATTTTGATCTTATTTCCAAAAATAATTAGGACATTACAAGTCCAGAGTGTTGAATTCTTCCTTGATTTTTGCTAGCTATGCTGACTAAGAGATGTTCTCTGGAGGACACTGGTGTCATATTATCATCTGTTATTCTATGAAAAAGAGGGGGTGTCTGAGGTGAAAGTCCTTTCCAAATTTTCTTAATTTCTAAAGGAACCTCCATAGAACATGGCTCTTTGATCAATAACATCCACACCATTCTGTTGTTTTCTTTTCTCATGTTTCCCATCCCTGGATATATTTTTATTTTCTGTAATGATAGTTAAGACATTTGTCTCTTATCAGGCTGTTATATTAGCAGGAATGGTTTTAGACTTTTCACTCACTGATACCCTTTTGTTCCACATTCCCTCTAAGAGGAGAAAGGTTGAAAATTTATTTTAGTTTGAAAAGTTATTCTCATAACAGCAAAGGTTATGTGGCAAAAGTTTGAATATTGTGAGACAAATTGAAAGCATTTTTCCCTTGGTATACATTAAGATTGATTTTATTTTATATTGCAATGGTTTATTTGTTATGAAAAATATGCTTTTAATTGAGTGGAGTGCACAACAATGGCCAAACAAAATAAATTATAAAGGAAATTTTTTTAACGAGGGATCTATTTTTGCACAAAGTGAATACAATAAATGGAAACTTATACAATCAGCTTACCACCTTCAGATTTCACTTTGAATGTTATAAAAACAAATTGACCAAGAAACAAGCAGATTGGATTAAAACGAACAACCTGCTTTGTTGCTAGCATTATTATTGATAAGGGGTACTCCCAATGAAACAGGGATAATACCTTATGAGACTTTAATATGGGATCCATAAGTAACTTTCAGAAAAACAAATTACAGATGAAGCATTGCAAAACTGACTAATATGGAACAAAACCTTTATGTCTTTGCACCTGTGGATAGAACCTGCTTTTACTAGCACATTGTAGATGAATGCACTTGAATTTGAACTCAGAAACTGAGCTGTAATAAAGGTAATTTATTTTATCATTTTTGAAATTAATGAATTGTCCAATTCCAAGGGGAAACAAGTCATACCAGAGGAGGAATCAAGCCGCGAAACAGGCCATTGACCATTTCACTACTAGACAACATACTCAGATTCCAGTTAAGGGGATCACAGGTCCCTGCTGCTAACAGCTCAGCTTTGCTGGTGATGCCGAAAGATCATTTTGGGGCCCAAATCATAGATAGTATCCATTGTCATTGAATCAAGAGTTTTAGATATTGATATCCTGTGCTTTGGGGTATTGGACCCCATGACTGGACTATCATATTAAATCCTCACCATAGAATGAATTTTTTCACACTTTTACTCTGTAAGACTGTCATTCCACCTTAACTATGCTTGCTCCCTGACAGCATTTCTATTGTTGGGACTGTTCTATTGACTATTACTACAATACAGATTATCATCACATTAGCACTTAAGTATTACCAGTTAAAGTCAATCCAATTTAAACATTATTAATTATTGTTTATTGATTATAATATAGAGCTTAACATAAACAGAAGTTTGTTAAGTGAGTAGAATGATTGTAATTTAAGGGATGGTAAATTTCAAGCGTTTTGGGAATAGAGACACTCAGAACAAAATGTCTAAAGTCATTAGTATTAGGTGAAGATATAGTTTAAACTAGAAGACTCTTGACACAAAAACATGTACCATTTGTTTTTAATGATGGATGTTAATTTTATTTGTGTAACAGCAATTGATATTGAAGGATGGAACAAATATTAATATTAATGTATTTGAAACTTTGCATTAGGATTAGATACAACATTAGGGCACAAACTGTATTATGTTGATTGTTAGAAAGTTTGTAGAACAAGTTATAAAGGAAGCAAAGTTTGTAAGATAGTGTTTAATAGTACCTTTGGGAACTGGGGAACGTAGGGTCAAATAGACAGAAATAGTTGGTGGCAATACAGGACAAATAATATTATGGCTTCTTGGGCCTAAGTAATATAGAAAAACAAAGTAATATTTGGTCACCACAGAGATGGGGTGTCTTATGCATGGAGTGGTGACAGTGCAGTTTGTGAAATTGGAAAGCCCAGATACAAACCGAAGAACCCAGCTGGTGGCAGAAGATTTTAACATCAATAAGAAGCTTGGGTATAACCCTTGTAATTTAAATGTGACCTTGACACGAGCCAATGGCTTGCATTAATAAGAGTAGTACTGACATCTTCCAAAGGGAGGACTGACACCTATGCATGAGAATGAGAGCATGAGAATGTGAGCATGGTTGTTTGTAAGAGGACTCTGTCTCTGATCATTTTTGTACACGTCATTGGTAACATAAACCATTAACTTTTGAAGTTTTTGAAGTACGTTGTAAATACTTGTGCTGTCTATGTCACCACCAAGGGTACTATTCGATCACAGACAAAAGGAAGGAGACGGAAGTGATGCAGGGACAGTAGCGTGGAAGCAAGGCTCCAGGTCTGACTTGCTGGCGAGCCTACGGAGACAGCCATACAAGCCGCCTCTTCCTAGCATTTTTCTCACTAAAGCAAGATCCCTCGCAAAAAAGGTAGACAAACTGAAGCTAAAGGTTTTAGCAAATGAGATTGTTAAGGACAGTTGCATTCTGCTAATCACAGAGACCTGACTTCACCCACTCATTCCGGACAGACCTGCCACGTTAGCAGGCCACACAATACACTGGCCCGACAGGACTGGAGACTCTGGTAAAAGAAAAAGGGGAAGTGGGGACTGATTATACCAGTATGTCAACAATAGCTGGTGTCCTATCACTAAGACTATACAAAGTTACTGTTCACCAGACTTAGAGTTTGTGACTGAAAAATGCAGGCTCTTATATCTTCCTCGGGAGTTTTCTTTAAGTTTTCTGTAGGTAACTGTTGTGTATATATTCCACCTGATGCAAACGCTAACTCGGCTCTTGGTTGTTTATATAGTATCATTAGTCAACAGACTTTGTATCCTGAGGCTGTTCACATCATAGTGGAGTACTTCAACCACGTGGATTTAAAAGCAGCACTCCCCAGATTCCATCAGTACATTAAGTGTGCTACTAGGGGCACAAATACTTTGGACAAGGTCTACTCCAATATCAAACAGGGCTTCAGAACTAAATTACTACCACCCTGGGCCAGTCTGACCACATGCCCCTGTTTTTAATGCCCAGATATAACCCACTTAGGAAGAGTGTTCCTATCACATTTAACACTATTAAAAATTGGCCTGAAGGGGCTTCTCAACAGCTGCAAGACTACCTTCAGAGAACAAACTCTAATATTTTTGAACATCAGGATCTGGAAGAGTATATATACTACAAATGTTCTGAGTTTGGCATGGTCAAGTGAGTCGAGTCCTTAACAATGAGGATCCTGTGAGCTGGATCATCGTCTGGGAATTGCACCACATGGTTATAGTGCAATAACTGATGCTCCCTCACAATGCAAAGTCAAACAAAATCAAACCAGTGGGACCCAAGGATTCTCTGAAGAGACACAGTACCTAAACAATTCAGTCTTCGTCTCAGGTCACTGGATAGCATCCATGTCTCACAACCATATAGCAAAAGAGGAAGCACCGGGACCATAAAGACTTGGACCTTCATCCTTTAGCTGAGATATCAGAAGCACCACATACCCCTTTCCAGTGACTATATCATCGCCCATGCTTTCCCAATCCATCTACTGACTTCATAGGAAGAGTCACTGTGGTAGGTAAACCGCTCAACAAGGTTGACATTCTCTCCGCAGATGTACACACTGCAGGTGGCTGTGCCCAAGAAGTCATTAAAGGACTGGATCTTGGCTTTTATCCAGGATCAGTATACAGGCTGGCAATGATATCCAGCAACTTTGGTGGGATGTCCCACAAAGCAGCTCAATCAACTGAGTTGAACACTTTATGAAAATCAACAAAGGCTACAAAGAAACTTTGCCGATATTCATGTTTGTGCTCCATGAAAAACCTCAGTGCCAAGATGCAGTCAACAGTAGACTTCTTAGGCATAAAACCACACTGCTCCAGTTGCTGGTGGGTTTGCAAGTGATCATGTATCACCCACCATGATTGTAAATCTCCGAGGAACTGATTCAATTGGTCTGTAAGCGGGGTCTAGTCATGGAAGGCCTCCCACATTACATTAGGACTAGGAGTCTCACCCAAGTCTGTACTTTCCTCACACAAACTGTTATGTGTGCAAACTCATTAGAAACAGCCTGATCTTGAAGTCTGGCCAGGTCTCTCCTCATTTTCCTAATAGGTGGTAGCCTACTGGACTTAAGTTGGACTTTCAGAGTAGCAACAACAAGTCTGTGGTCAGAATTCACAAACTGGGCACTTTTGTAGACTCTGTAGTTCTGTAGAAGCTTCCAGCGTCTGCCCACAAGGATATGATCCTTCACCACACCACCAGTACCAAGTCCAACGATGTGGCTCAGGGTGCTGGAACCAAGATCCAGTGATCTGCAGCCACTGACCTTTGCAAAGTCAAGGAACATGTAGCCACCTTCACCATGGTTGCCAGACCCATGGGAATGGACACAATCCTCGTAGCCAGTTCTGTCAGAGTCAGTGGTTGCATTGAAGTTGCCCATGATTAAAGGAGAGTCAACCCATGGGCATCCATCAACCACTGAGGGATGTTGCAAATAAAATGTCTCCCTCACTGAGACATCATTCAACAAGGTTAGAGCAAACACGGAGACAACAGACAAGGAACTCAGCGCCTTATTCTGAGTCTCATAATATGCTCATTGAAAGGAGCAACATTGGACACCATCAGAAGGAACCAATCCGCCACAGCAACAGATACTCCCTGAGTATGATAGCCATCAGAGCAACCAGACCAATAAAAGGTGTGCCCACCTACAGAGATCTAACCAGTCTTAGGTCTGTGCACCTCAGAGAGTGCCATCACTGAATTGCGGAGTTTATGAAGCTCTTCTGACAGCAGTGGAAGATGATCATTTTGCCAGAGAGACAAGGAGTTTCACGCACCTATCCGGATGGGCCGCCTCAAATTGGGCCCCAAGTGCTGCCTTGCAGTGGACAACGCCTCATCACCACACCAGTTCTGATCCCCAACAGGCCTGACCCCATTGGCTCTCCGACAGTTCTGACTCTTACTGGGATTAGGCTCCGGAGGACTTTCCCTCAGCCCCTTCATAATGCGAGGACCTTTCCTATGGACAGCAGCAACAGTGCTACTCCCGCGGAGACCAGAAAGGACTCCTGCCTACCGTTTCAGAGCTGTGTGAACTTGCCACCAACCCCCAAAACTCATGGCTGCCACATACCAATCCGTTCTTGTGGGAACTGTACATTTCACACATACAGCTTTTAGTCATGAAAACATCCATCCATCCATCCATTATCCAACCCACTATATCCTAACTACAGGGTCATGGGGGTCTGCTGGAGCCAATCCCAGCCAACGCAGGCCACAAGGCAGGAAACAAACCCCAGGCAGGGTGCCAGCCCACTGCAGGGCGCACACATACCCACACACTAAGCACACACTAGGGACAATTTAAAATCGCCAATGCACCTAACCTGCATTTCTTTGGACTGTGGGAGGAGACCGGAGTACCCGGAGGAATCCCACGCAGACACGGGGAGAACATGCAAACTCCACGCAGGGAGGACCCAGGAAATGACCCTGCAGACCCCTGTGACCCTGTAGTTAGGATATAGCAGGTTGGATAATGGATGGATGGATGATTATCTGGTAGGAATATGCAATATGTTTATGAACTGGAAATCTTTACCTAGAACTTCCATGTATCTGGGTGTACAGTAAAAAGGTAATGGTGTTTCTAAACAGTATTGCTCTCATGAGGTACGTTCTGTTTGAAACACGGGATTCTATATTGGTGTGTCAATTTTATATCAGAAAGGTGATCCAATTGTTATAGTGCTTAACATGCTTAGATAGTGTGAGACTTTAAGTCATTACCTCAAATAAAAACTTGTTAGTTCTTACAGTGTCAGGCTACTTTGCAATAAGCCTGTCAATTCTTTTTCCCAGAGGGAATGATGTGACTGACGCTTGTAAATCACAGAGGAGATGATGTGAAAAATGCCCAGACGCTTAAATAGATATTGCTGCAGACCAGAGTACAGTGGGCGTAACATATCATTTTTGACTTCAGCCACTCATATTTTAAATTTGTGTACGTCAGGCTCGAAGTTCTGAATTAGTACAATATGATTTACTGAAGTCAAATTTGATTGACAATTATCCTGCCTCTAGATCCATCCATAATGTCTCAGGTCTGCAGCAATACCCTTCGCTGGATGCTTGGAAACACTCAGACAGGGTGTTTCGATGATGGCGTCATTGCTTGGGCAGGTCAATATTGTGGGCAGACATCAAGCAGTCATTGCATGCAATGGAAATGCAACAAAGTACTAAATAAGACTGCTTTAATATACCTACCATTGCTATGTCCCAAACATTATGGTGCCCATAACTGAGTGGACCATGTAGAAAAAGTGTTGTCATTTCTACATGGTGTGACCAAAATGTATGAAAATACCCTTAAATTAAAGTCTGCAAAGTGCAGGTCTGTCACATCTGAATGGCTTGATTTGTAATTTTAAACTATGGAGCAGCGGGTTAAATTAAGGAAAAACATGTATTTGTCCCAAACATTAAGGAGGGCACTGCACAGTACATAAACACACTGGTGTGTAAACAAACCTCTTCATTCAGCCTGTCATTATTCTGAACAATGCCTGACATTACTCTGAATGTAATTGTGACATATTGAAAATGGTATGATGGATTTTTAAAATTTATTTTAAAGGGCATTATATTATCAAATACTGGAGATCTTCCTTACTGCCCAGTGATGTATGTGTGTAGAGCTCAAGAATTGTTTGCACTCTTGCTTGATAAATAAAAATCTGAACACATAATGATCTATATGCCACCATCAACATGTACTGGGATTTCTCTGTCTAACTTTGATTACCTGTATGAGTGTGTGTTCAAATAAATATTAATGTTTGAAGGGTAAGTGGAAGACCATTTCTGGAAGATATAAATCACACTATGAACAGATCGTTTGTTCTAGGGAACCATACTTAATTTTTTTATTTAAAAAAAAACCCAGAGTATTGTATAGTCATATAAGAATTGGAAGATTTATATTTATCTACGTATGAACTTTATAAATTCTACCTGAACATTGCTCACCTGATCTATCGCAAGCTACTTGATGTAGTAGTGGCTTAGGAATTACCGCGGCAGCGAAATCTTGTCGGTTCAACGCTTGCCTTCGCTGTACTGTGTGTCAATGCGACTCACGTAACCTGAGTGTTCCAGCTGTTAAAAATCTGATCTAAACCGCCTCGGGCGTCATCCAAAGTAATCGAGAAGGGTCTAACTGCAGCCCGCATTGGAGAAATCAGGACAGCGACGCCAGTGGTATGCGCATACTAACCAATGAACGGTTACCGCACATCGCAGTGGCGTAGAGAGATTGCGTGTAAAGTAAGCGCCCGCCTTTACTTAGGAGCCATTGTGTGTGTTGCACAAATTCCGGAGCAGTGTGTTGGAGCTGCAGCGGATTTTTTTTTCGAGTGAGTGGCACCTTATTTTAAATAAAATGCCAGTGTGTATGCAGCCTGGAGGACTGATATTATGTTTACGTATCTGAATTGTTGTGAATGCTTGCGAACACCAGAAATGGAATATGCTTTCTGTAAGAAAATTATGTTGAGCTCATCATTGCGAGTGAATGCCATCGAAGGCGTGACACAGTTCTGTTTTTTAATACTGTAAATCACTTAGCTTTGAGTAATTATACCTGAATATAAACATTACTGAAAGTACTTAGGCATGCCAATAAACAGTAGATACAAAATGTCTACGGAAACAAAATAAACGGTGCAAATCCGATAGCAAAAGTGTGGGTAGCTATAGCCTGCCAGGCAAGTGACCCTGTGGCTTAGTGTGTAACCCAAAATCGAAGCTAATGACATAGATTCATTTAATACAGACTCCAAACTAAAGTCAAAACTGATAAGATATGAAGGAGAAAACCAATAAAAAGATAATATTCCAGAATCGACCATTATAGCGTAGTGTCTGATTGGAGCTGACTGGTTTGTTTTGGCCATAGATTCACTAATAGGAGGGATATCATCCATAAATTTGGTTGTGTGTAATAAAATATGATAGGACATAATTTTATGTTACAATGTGTAATGAATTGTGTTTAGTTTTTTCAGTTTTTAGTTTTTTAATAAATAAGTGTACATTAAAATAAGTCTATCCACTTACTCAGCATAATCAGATTGTATGTTCATGTTTGTTCAGTACCCTGATAAAATGCAGGAACCAATGCTGCATAGGGAGCTACTTCATCCCAAGGCACATTTGCTTATCCATATTTATTCAAATGTGCCAAGTTAAGTGTCCCTTGTCAACACGTCTGAAGGTTCTCCTAATGTGGAGGAAAAAACTGAAGTATGTGGAGAAAAACCTAAAAGGGCACATGCGTAATAAGAATGGACCACGCTTCCAACCCATCAGAAATTGAAATATTTTTTTTAAGCACTCAGACTAACATTTGTGCATGAATGGGTGCAGTTGGGGCTGTACAAGTTGCAAGAAAGTTTGGGATATCCTGACAGTCCAGCTGCAATATAGACACAATGTATTATTTTGGTATACAAAGATGGTATTTCTTATTATACAACAAATTTTCATATCAAAGGTGTATCATGTGGAGATTTCATTATCATTAAGTTCTTAAATAATTGCGCAAGTAATGTGATGTGTTGGAGAAGCTAATGCACATTTTTATGGCTTTGTGTTAATTGTGTGTTTGATCAAAATATACTTGAAATCAAAGTGGTGATTAGTATTTATGACAGTTACTAATTAAATAACCAACAGCATTTTGAACATTTACTTCATTAAATTAATAATTTTAAAAGCAAATATATTCTGGTTATGGCAGTTACTGTAATTTTCTGTTTCTAAAACTACAGTTCAAATTGTTATTCTGTTTTAATGTTTTCTTATATTTAACTAGTGCCATACAAATCACTTTTGCATAGTTGTTACCATATAGCTTCATGTTTAGGCTCACAAATATATGGGGACTGAAAAAGTAACCTTGATGGTTCACAGTACAGTTCCTCAAACTTTAGACCACTCTGACCACAGACATTTCAGGTTATTTTCATAACTAGTCAAAGGTGCTGCCTGTAGGGAAGTAAGTAACATGTCATTCATTGTAAAAGATGTATTGCCTGCTTGATCTTTCAGTTGGTAAACCTTTATATGAGGCATAGGAAAAGGAGTCACCATTAAGTGGCCACAGGATTTTGGCAAGTTATGTTTAGTTTATATGCATTTTAATTTAAAATGATCATCTATCCAAATATGAAGTAACAAATTACACAAATATGTAAATTCTAAAGTGATACCAATATTTTTTGTATTCTACCAACTGATTATATATACTGTATATATATATATATATATATATATATATATATATATATATATATATATGCTATATACAATTTTCTGCTTTTAATTTAAATCAAACTGTAACCAGTCATTCTATATTGTTTGATAATTTTTAATTAGTATAGCCATTTCTATATGTTTTGGATAAAAGCAAGTTACTTGGTTTGATTCATTGTTTCTTATGAATTATGAATTGAGGTCTAGTGCTGCCTGTCTGCTTATTATCTGCTTCATACAGGGCTGTTTCTAGCTTTTTTGGTGGCCCTATACAAGATTCTGTTCTGTCCCTATTTTTTAAAACTACGATGGGGGAGTTCAGGCCCTTTAAAATGATCCATGCTGATGCATCAGACTGTTACATTTTAAGAAGAAAACAGTCCAGATTTGTAAAGATAAAATTCAAGTTAATGATCTCAAGTTGACCCAAGCAATTTAAAACTACAGAAAATGACAATAAAAGGTAAACAATGAGGTTTCTCTATATCCATTGAATTCAACAGAAGTAGCATGTTCCTTAAATTCTCAATTATGTTACATTAATGCAGAAATGTATTTTTTTAAACAAATATAACTAAACATTGCAATATACAGTGCCCTTTTAAAGCATGCACCCAATTTCAAAGTTGTCACTTTCAGACTTCTGCTTTTATCTCTTTAAAGTAATAAAAACAAGAGAAAATTAATGATGTAGAGAGAGAGGATCATTATGATCACAGCAGTCAGAGGGAGAGAAAGAGATGGATAGGCAGAGAGGTGAGTATCAAGGCACTGCACAGCTTACAATTAAAAGATTTACCCATTGTGGTGGCAGAAGTACAAAAAAAGCATTGCTTAAATAAAAGTGCAAGTCCTCATCTATAAAAATACTCTAAGTTAATCTTATTTACTCAAGTAAAAGTATAAAAGTACATGTTCTTAATTTACTTTTGAGTATAAAAGTAAAAACTTCCTTTAGTTGAAAATTGCTCTGATTAACAATCAGGTATAAGAAAGATGTTTAATAATTATATATATATATATATATATATATATATATATATATATATATATATATATATATGTCTCTCAACGTAACTAAAAATCTGTTTTGCGTACTCATGTGCTCACCATATTTAGATTAACTTTGTAGCCTATCCCAATTATGTCATTGAAAAATCATATTTCTCTGATACTCATAGTTTATTTTAATTGGATTTTAGTTATTGTTTTAATAATCAATACATCCAAATGGCAAGTCAAACACGTTCATGTGAACATGCTTACCTCTATGTGTTTTTTTAAGATCAGAAGGTAAATTTTGAACGCTGTCACCTTGTGCTTTTATGGCTGGCACAAAAGACAGCGCATTCACCAAGGCTCGTTTTTGTGCCAACCACTTGTATGGGGCATATTTTCTGACCTACTTGTATCTTTGATCTCATTAATAAGTTTAGTGTTGCTTGGCATTTATTTGACTATATGTTCACTGTTTAAATCATCACAGTTGCTACCTGTGCTGTTTCTCTTTTGTTCTCTCCTGCTTTTTTGTTAGATAGATAAATAGATTGATACTTCATTAATCCCCAAGGGGAATTCACATACTCCAGCAGCAGCATACTGATAAAAACAATATTAATTAATGAAGGATAAAAATACAGTGCAAGTTAAAAAATGCAAGGTGGAGAGTGCGAGGCAGGTATAACAGACAATAACATTGTTTAATGTTAACGTTTACCCCCCTGGGTGGAATTGAAGAGTCACATAGTGTGGGGGAGGAACGAACTCCTCAGTCTGTCAGTGGAGCAGGACAGTGACAGCAGTCTGTCGCTGAAGCTGCTCCTCTGTCTGGAGATGATACTGTTCATTGAATGCAGTTGATTCTCCATGATTGACAGGAGCCTGCTCAGCATCCGTCGCTCTGCCACAGATGTCAAACTGTCTAGCTCCATGCCTGCAATAGAGCCTCACTTTCTCTTTTCTCTTTAGTTTCTTTCCTACAAGCTTAATGTTTAGTATACAAAGAAATCAAAGATATAAAATGCTAAAATAAATAATAGGATAGTCCCTCAGTTTTGCATGAATATGTGAATACTACAATTATCTGACCTAGATTCCCCTGTTTTTTGGACACAAACTTATTAGTAAGATAGTAAATTGTGGATATTTTTTATTGTAGGGAGCGCAGATTTGTTTCCTTGAAATGTAATGAGTTAAAGTAAAAAGTCTCAAACAAATAAAATACTCAAGTAAAGATACAGATAGCCTACATGAAAATTCTATTTAGGAACAGTAACAAAGCCAGTTGTTTTACTTTGTTACTTCCCAACTCTAATACACTGCGACATTGTTAAGAAATTTATTCTGTGCACATTTTTCTTCTTCAGGTTTCTTCTTTCTACGTTTTTCAGCACAGGAGGGATAAGCCAGTTTTGATGCCATCTTAGGTATCAATTAGTTTTTGGTTACTGCTATTTTCCTTCTCATGTGATGTGTGGCTGTCAGTGAGTCATCCCTTTCATACCTGTTGGTAGACATCACTCATTGCGCGACACAACAGCCTAGTGGGAATCATTGATTTTTTTTACCCCACAAACATAAGCCAAAACTTCCCTATCATTACAGCTTAGTTTTGTATATATCATACATTTAATTTTTAAGCCTGCAAATGCTTTATCAAATACATGATGGACCTTAACTGGCTACAAACAGACAGGCAATGTTAATACTCCCCAGATAAATTGAGGCTGTACTTGCAACTTTGGAGCCCCATGCATCTGCATAGTCTGTATATAGCAAGAAGCAGCACTGGCTTCATGTTCTGCTTTAGGATTCTGGCATATATATTCAACAGCCTGTCTGAGCCATCTTCTTTTGTAGATTGTTTGTGCCCGATGATACTATGTTACACCCCCTGTATCATTTTTATTTCAGAATC
Source organism: Polypterus senegalus (assembly GCF_016835505.1). Lineage (NCBI taxonomy): Eukaryota > Metazoa > Chordata > Cladistia > Polypteriformes > Polypteridae > Polypterus > Polypterus senegalus. The sequence goes on from NC_053166.1 coordinate 108,139,034, forward strand.
TTGTTTTGCTCAGCTGTGCATGTAAAATGTCTAGGGCATATTGTTTTGTGCATTTGCCAAATTGACAGTCATTATATCTTGTTTCTACATTGTGCTCCATGCTGAATGTCATTTACTGGTTTGTTCATGACTTTAAATGCTATGTTTTTTGTTGTTTTAAGCCCACATTCAGATTCACCACTCTTGCTGATAGATTGTAGTGAAGAATCAATCAAAGCTGGAATTTCAGGCAGTTTACAAGACAGGAAACAGGCTATAGGATGCCTTTACTGACAACAGTAATCTGTGTGGCTGTACCAGTGCACCTGATCCATCATAGTGGGAAAATGGAGTGATTCTTAATTGTAAGAGGAATCCTAGAGGCGGATGCTCTGGGTGCTTTAATATAATACAATGACGGTGGGAGACAGCAAGAATGACTCCTCACAACATGTGTGGTTCCCTGCTATATTGTGTGGTAGTGGTCAGTCTACTTGCGCGTTGTCTAACTCTTTAAACAGAACCTGGGACTCTGGACAGCAGGACACCTGTTGCTTATAGTTCAAGCTCTGGCAAGGTAGCCTATGGATTCTGGAAGGCATTTTTTATTCTAATAATAATAATATAATTGTATAATCATACTATTATTACTATTATTAATATATGCTATGTTATCTTGGTTGACTCTTTCAAAGACTGGATAGGCCCCTCTAAAACAGTACTATTCTGGTAAGATTAAGTCTTACCTTCATGAAAAACCTCATGCATCTCTACTGTTTTCTCTACTCTACTGTATTTGTTACCCCCTAGGGACATAATTGAGAGGCAGTTATACAAATGACATAAACCTTTTTGTCAGCACAGAGCATCATTCTTAGTATTCTAATGAATTGAATAAGTGACAATATACAAACAAGCATTTTTTTAAACATACCAATTATTGTCTGTAAAGAGTTGAGAATACAATAATCTTGAATTGATTAGGCTTGTAGTCAGCCGCTCAAATCAAAAATTTAGAAGTGACCTTGGACACAGACTTGGAGTTTACAGATCAATTCAAGAATGTTAATAAAACTGTATTTTATCATTTGCAGTCATGTTAAAAAGTAAATTCACTCCATGAAATGTTTTTTTCTTTTTAATATATTTGGACATATCAAGATTTGATCTTCATTTAAACAGAACCTATAGCTAAAGGTGATATAATAATAGCATGCCACATTTACATTGTATAGTCTATTGTATAATTTAAAAAAAACATAAATGCAAATTTCACAAGTTTGAAAACAAATATACCCCGACATATATTACTACCTTAAATATCTAAAATTAGAATCAGGTGCACCAGAACCAGTTCAAGTAATTAAAATGTCATTAGAGAGGACCTTAGAGGAACCTGTCTTATTTAATCCTTTGACATTTACTTTGTTTTGCTCTTTGTTGTTGAAACCTTCAGAAAAAAAGCTTATAGATGCAGGCAGAGCCACATCAGAAAAATTGATGCTGGTTTGTTTGCCAAAATATGAACATTTCATGCCTTTATCTTTGAGGGACTGTTTGTACTTGTCTTTGTTTTGCTGTTAGAAATGACCAGTTACATTTGATGTTATATTTTTCCCCTCTTGTTCATACATGTTTAGTAATAAATAGAAAGTGGAATATTTCTTGGTATTTTGAGTTATATACAATAATGTCAGTAAAGTCCAAAACATATACCGCATATACATATATAAACATTACTTTGCTTTCTTCCTTCTTGACTTGGTCAGTTCTTCTAAATCACCTCATGATTCCATACTCACTGGTTAAGAACATAAGAAGTTTGACAAATGAGAGTAGAACTTTCAGAACTTCAGTGTTGTTAGATTAACTAAATGCTAACTTTTTAAAAAGCATCTGGACAAGATACTTTTAAAGTATCAAGGTTCCCCATCTACTATATGACTTGGTAGTTTGTACTGGACTATTACAATTCTTTGTGTCAAGAAGTGCTTACCATGAGTCTTAAATTTGCTTTCCCTCAATAACCATAGGTGCTTTTTAAGCAAAAAGCAATAGCTTAATCAGCTTTATCCTTGCCTTTAAAAACTTTCATAACCTCTGCATTCAGACTGCTCTGCTCAAAACTAAAATGGTTCAATTTCCTGAGCTGCATTATGCTATTTTTGTAGCATGGTGACCAGAACTGCACAAGTGTTCCAGACTAGCACATTATACAGTTTGAGTGTAATGTCCCATTATTTATATTGAACAATTTTTACAATATAATGCACTCTTTCATTTTCTTTGTAATTGCTTCTGCATCGCACCTAAATGATCATTCAATGTCAACCGCTAAATCCTTTTCAGCGGTTGCTTCTTGCCCTGCTGTACTTTGTACTGTATTTACATTAAACTTAATTTTACAAGTGTTCTACTGGTTTTAAAGATTTTCCAAATCTTTTTGAATTGCTTTTACTGCCTCCTCCACTAGGCAATATCTCTCCAGCTTTAGTGTCATCTGTGAATTTCCCAGGTTTATTAACTATATCAGAAAGTATGTCAGTGTCCAAAGACAAACCCCATCTTAACTCCACTGATGACTTCATCCCTTGTGGAACATTCTTTTATTCATACATTGTATTTCCAACAATCCAGTTGATGCCAGAATCCACTAGTTCTTTATGGAACTGTATCAAAGGCTTTTTGAAACTCTAAAGTATGTCACAAATTTTGCTTTTGTTTTTTATCCCAGTTGCCTGTTCAAAAACGTCTAACAGATTGGTTTATCTGGAGCTTCCTCATAAACCCAATACTGGCTGTTATTTTTTATTATAATTTCCACAAGTTTGCATGGTATAGAAATAAAGCTTATTTGTCTGTAATTACTTGAATCTATTTTGTCTGCTTTTTTGTGGTTTAGAGTCATATTTGCAAGTTTTCTGTTATCAGGTCTCTCTTTCATTTCACAAGTTATTGTTAGAATATGCTTAATAAATGTTTAATTTCTGTACAACTAGTAAAATTTTGTTATTCAATTTCTTGAGGGTCTTGAAGTACATCTGAGAGAATGGATCATGAATATTCTGTTTTAAAATGTGTAAATTTTGAGATTCTATTTTCTTCTTCTTTAACAAATACTTTAATAATTGTCTTGTTCTTTTTTTTACATGAGTAGAACCGGAAAGAGTTTGACATTTGTTTTGCCTTCAACAGCAATTCTGTTTTCGGTTTCTCTTTAGACCTTTCAGATGCTTTTTTTAGTGTCTTGCACTGCTTGATATTTCTTTAAATCTGAATTTTTTGGCTGTTTGCTAATTTTCATCTGGTGTGAGGATGGCTTTTAAACCCCATCTCCTGTGACATCTGGACCAAGCTTCCGAATGGCTTGTGAAGTTAGTTGGTAGTCTATAAGTTTGCAGGTTTAACAAACCAAGGTGCTCTGAGGCAACTGCCCCAACTGAAACTCACTGTCCCATGGTTCATTCAAAAAGCCAGGTTTGTAAGCTAAGCCCTGGTCTGCCTGTTCTCTTAAAGAAACAACATGGTCTTCAATATCACATGCAGCATCAGTGTTCTGCAACCTGCCAGCCTGGAGAATTTGTGTTGGTATGCTGTTATTATTTATAGCCAGTCTTTCTGCCTTCTACTGGCACCCTCATCCATCCATCTGTAACAACTACAGTTACATCATACCCCCCCTTTTTCTTTTTCCTTTGACAGTGTGGTTTCCTTTTGCTCTACATGAGTCTTGGCTGATCCATCCTTTGTTCTGTATTTAAGCTTGGTGCCATCTCTGCCCCAGCAAGTTGTAGTTTTGTAGTCATTGGTATTTATAGTGAAACAGTACCTATACTTATAACATTTTGGCCAAGGAAACTATTATTAAAAGCATAATAAATAATATGTTACCCAGTTTAACACATATTTATTATCTCAAAAATATAAAAATTATTTTACCTTCAATGCCATACATTACTGGCTGGCACCAATGATAAAACTGACTTGTGATGTGTACCAAAAAGAGAGTAGCATGTATTTTGTACTACTTTTTTTGCAAGTTTTTTGTGTAAATCATTTAATAATACTAGTTAATGGCATTATCTTCATGAGACTGGGTTTGTATCTTGACTTGGTCATTATGTAAATGAAGCTTATTATGTTCTAGTACATTTTGTTGAGTTTACACTTGGTAACCCATGATTTTCACTATTTCTAAAGGTGTGTATGTGTTCTTTTAATTGGTGGCTCTGAACTTGCTCAGTGTGAAAGAGAGTGATTATGTTTTTTTCCAAGTAATTAGAAACATGCTATGAAAACATACATATATTTTGGTATCTGTAATGCATTATACATTTGATTTAAACCAGATTTAGAGAGGCATTTCTTATTTCTCTCTTCCAACTTATTATCAAAATTGTCTGATGATTCTTATGCAAATACAAAATCATGCAAAGACAAGGTACATTTTTCAGTAGCCAAATAACATAACAAAGGGTTTTAACACAAGAAAGGAATCAAGTGTCTTTGTAAAAAATATACTTTTTTAATGTTACAGAAAAAGTTCTTCTCCTGCTGGGAAGTTCTGCTCATTCATTCGACAATGTGGCGTGTTAAACATCACAGTAAAATGAATGCAATTAAATTGCACTTAAAAAGAGGAAAACTTGCAGAACACGTATGTTATCTCCAGACAGTCATTCTTTGGAGGACTGGCATCATATTGAGTGTGTATAATATCTGTTTAAAGCATCTTGAAGTTAGCAATTGTTTAATTGATTAAACGGGGATCAGGCAGTGTTTCACCTTTTTTTGTCACCATAAAGTCAAAGTTGAAGGTTCTGTCCCTTATCTGGCTAAAGAGTATTTTATATTGAACTCTACTGTTAAAGTCAAGCTTTCCAGTTGACATTCTGCTTTAGAGTAGGATCAAGCCACATAACATATACAATTTTCGCTACACTTGGTCATTGTGTGATGTTCATTTATGAGTATTATTGCAGCCTGATGTAAAATTACCTAGACTTGCACATAGTATTTTTCTAAAGCAACATTTTTCCTGTAGATTTCTGTTATATTTTGAATGTAGAAAGTATCTGGTTTTGGAGAGGGTTGAATTATAGTCATATATATTCTTTTATGTCTCAAAAGCATGTCAGGGAAGACCTCATCAAAGAAAAAAATGCCCGAAAATGACATTCACAGTGATGTGGTTGTCAAAGAAAATGTGCGGAGAAAAGCAGAGGAAGCTCTTTCGGAGCCTGAAGCAAGCTCCCAGGGTGAAGCGAAAAGACACTGTGCTGGAAGTGCTGAGGTATCTAGTTATACAGATTTATTTAATTTTTGTTGTTGATTAAAAATTGCTTAATGTTTATTTATTATGTAAATTTACAGGGAATTGAAAAAAAAAAGTGAATTATTTTTAACCATGTTTAATATACCGTTGTATGTTAACAGTGTAAGCAGCCATTTAGTTGTTAACATATTCTCTTTTGTGACCTAAAGAGAACGCAGAAGAACAAATTCTGACCACCACTTATTAAGCAATTTATAACATTCAGCTAAAATAACTGGGAACATTTCAGGCAACTTTCATGAATGCTATGCTGCTTCAAAAAAACATGACTAATTATTTTTACAGAATGCATATTACAAAATGTAACACACAAAGACCATATGATATGCATTCATTATTTTATTTTTATTTTTACTTTATATTTTTTAATATTCAAGGTATTGCTATAGTACTTGGAATAGTAATGCTACCTCATAGCTTTGGAGTCTTATAATTTAAATATTAGCCAAGGCTCTTTTTCCCCATGTTTGTTTCTGTTTTCTGTCATATCCTAAAGAAGTCCTGGTTAGGTTGATTAGCTGATTGTCAGTAAGTGAGTATGCAATTTATGGTTTATAGGTTTGTAGGGTCATTAATGTCATGGTTCCTTCCTACTTTGTGCCACATTCTTTCTATATAGAATATGATCCCACCACAGCCTGTATTAATATAAGCAAGTTAACAGAATGAATAAATGAATGTTCAGTTATCCCTGTTTCTGCCAAATATATAAATGTAATAGTATTTTTCCTACGTTTCTCCTGCTATTAACTGGCATAAGAAAGTTAATAAAATGAATGAATGCATTTTCACTTACCATAGTACAGTATGTTCTGGATTTATAATTATAATATTTAAATGTGCGGTGGGTTGGCACCCTGCCCAGGATTGGTTCCTGCCTTGTGCCCTGTGCTGGCTGGGATTGGCTCCAGCAGACCCCCGTGACCCTGTCTTCGGATTCAGCGGGTTAGAAAATGGATGGATATTTAAATGCTATCCTATTTTGAAGCCTTGAATAATGTGTTTGGCTATTTTTTTTGTATTTACAATATTAAATGTTTTGATTTTGTATTTACCTGCAATAATAAAACTGATTTTTCAGGAAACATGGTGACATACAATCCATCCGGAAAGTATTCACAGCGCATTATTTTTTCCACATTTTGTAATGTTACAGCCTTATTCCAAAATGGATTAAATTCATTTTTTTCCTCAGAATTCTACACACAACACCCCATAATGACAATGTGAAAAACTTTTACTTGAGGTTTTTGCAAATTTATTAAAAATAAAAAAACTGAGAAATCACATGTACATAAGTATTCACAGCCTTTGCTCAATACTTTCTCGATGCAACTTTGGCAGCAATTAAAGCCTCAAGTCTTTTTGAATATGATGCCACAAGCTTGGCACACCTATCCTTGGCCAGTTTCGCCCATTCCTCTTTGCAGCACCTCTCAAGCCTTCATCAGGTTGGATGGGAAGCGTCGGTGCGCAGCCATTTTAAGATCTCTCCAGAGATGTTCAATCGGATTCAAGTCTGGGCTCTGGCTGGGCCACTCAAGGACATTCACAGAGTTGTCCTGAAGCCACTCCTTTGATATCATGGCTGTGTGCTTAGGGTCGTTGTCCTGCTGAAAGAAAAACCGTCGCCCTAGTCTGAGGTCAAGAGCGCTCTGGAGCAGCTTTTCATCCAGGATGTCTCTGTACATTGCTGCAGTCATCTTTCCCTTTATCCTGACTAGTCTCCCAGTTCCTGCCGCTGAAAAAAATCCCCACAGCATGATGCTGCCACCACCATGCTTCACTATAGGGATGGTATTGGCTTGGTGATGAGCGGTGCCTGGTTTCCTCCAAACGTGATGCCTGGCATTCACACCAAAGAGTTCAATCTTTGTCTCATCAAACCAGAGAATTTTGTTTCTCATGGTCTGAGAGTCCTTCAGGTGCCTTTTGGCAAACTCTAGGCGGGCTGCCATGTGCCGTTTACTAACGAGTGGTTTCCTTCTGGACACTCTACCATACAGGCCTGATTGGTGGATTGCTGCAGAGATGGTTGTCCTTCTGGAAGGTTCTCCTCTCTCCACAGAGGACCTCTGGAGCTCTGACAGAGTGACCATCAGGTTCTTGGTCACCTCCCAGACTAAGGCCCTTCTCCACCGATCGCTCAGTTTAGATGGCCGGCCTGCTCTAGGAAGAGTCCTGGTGGTTTCGAACCTCTTCCACTTACGGATGATGGAGGCCACTGTGCTCATTGGGACCTTCAAAGCAGCATAAATCTTTCTGTAACCTTCCCCAGATTTGTGCCTTGAGACAATCCTGTCTCGGAGGTCTACAGACAATTCCTTTGACTTCATGCTTGGTTTGTGCTCTGACATGAACTGTCAACTGTGGAACCTTATATAGACAGGTGTGTGCCTTTCCAAATCATGTCCAGTCAACTGAATTTACCATACCTGGACTCCAATTAAGCTGCAAAAACATCTCAAGGATGATCAGGGGAAACAGGATGCACCTGAGCTCAATTTTGAGCTTCATGGCAAAGGCTGTGAATACTTATGTACATGTGCTTTCTCAATTTTTTTATTTTTAATAAATTTGCAAAAATCTCAAGTAAACTTTTTTCACGTTGTCATTATGGGGTATTGTGTGTAGAATTCTAAGGAAAAAAATTAACTTAATCCATTTTGGAATAAGGCTGTAACATAACAAAATGTGGAAAAAGTGATGCGCTCTGAATACTTTCGGATGCACTGTATATATATATATATATAGATAGATATAGATATATATATATAGATATATATAAATATAAAAATATATATATATATATATATATATATATATTGTGGAGGACCGCCGGCTTCTCATGCCGGTCCTCACCTCCAGGCCGCCAGGAGGAGCCCTCCCGACAGCAGGATAGTGCCCCGAGGTCCAGCAGGGCCTCATGGACTTTGTAGTATTTATACACAGCCCTGCTGGATACGTTGAGGGCCACCAGGAGTCGCGGTGGGGGGTGGTGGGGGGGTTTAAGCACTGGTGAACTCAGCAACGCAAAAAGACCTGGACGTCCACGAAAGACAACAGTGGTGGATGAGCGCAGAATCATTTCCATGGTTAAGAGAAACCCCTTCACAACCAAGTGAACAACACTCTCCAGGGGGTAGGCGTATCGATATCCAAGTCTACCATAAAGAGAAGACTGCATGAAAGTAAACGCAGAGAGTGCACTGCAAGGTGCAAGCCACTCATAAGCCTCAAGAATAGAAAGGCTAGATTGGACTTTGCTAAAGAACATCTAAAAAAGCCAGCACAGTTCTGGAAAAACATTCTTTGGACAGATGAAACCAAGATCAACCTCTACCAGAATGATGGCAAGAAAAAAGTATGGAGAAGGCGTGGAACAGCTCATTATCCAAAGCATACCATATCATCTATAAAACACGGTGGAGGCAGTGTGATGACTTGGGTGTGCATGGCTGCCAGTGGCACTGGGACACTAGTGTTTATTGATGATGTGACACATGAGTTGTTCAGAGACATACTGTCTGCTCAAATCCAGCTAAATGCAGTCAAATGGATTGGGCGGTGTTTCACGATACAGATAGACAATGACCCAAAACATACAGCCAAAGCAACCCAGGAGTTTATTAAAGCAAAGAAATGGAACATTCTTGAATGCCCAAGTCAGTCACCTGATCTTAACCCAATTGAGCATGCATTTCACTTGTTGAAGACTAAACTTTGGACAGAAAGGCCCACAAACAAACAGCAACTGAAAGCTGCTGCAGTAAAGGCCTGGCAGAGCATTAAAAGGAGGAAACCCAGCATCTGGTGATGTCCATGAGTTCAAGACTTCAGGCTGTCATTGCCAGCAAAGGGTTTTTAACCAAGTATTAGAAATGAACATTTTATTTCCAGTTATTTAATTTGTCCAATTACTTTTGAGCCCCTGAAATAAAGGGGTTGTGTTAAAAAAATACTTTAGTTGCCTGACATTTGTATGCAATCTTTTTGTTCAACCCGCTGAATTAAAGCTGAAAGTCAGCATTTCAACTGCATCTGAGTTGTTTCATTTAAAATTCATTATGGTAATGTACAGAACCAAAATTTTAAAAAAAAGTTGTCTCTGTCCAAATATTTATGGACCTAACTGTGTGTGTATATATATATATATATATATATATATATATATATATATATATATATATATATATATATATATATATATATATATATATATATATACTGCTCAAAAAATTAAAGGAACACTTTTAATGAGAGTATAGCATCAAGTCAATGAAATTTCTGAGATACTGATCTGGTTAGTTAAGTAGCAGAGGAGGTTGTTAATCAGTTTCAGCTGCTTTGGTGTTAATGAAATTAACAACAGGTGCAGTAGAGGGGCAACAATGAGATGGACCCCAAAACAGGAATAGTTTAACAGGTGGAGGCCACTGACATTTTTCCCTCCTCATCTTTTCTGACTGTTTTTCACTAGTTTCACATTTGGCTACAGTCAGTGTCACTACTGGTACCATGAGGTGATACCTGGACCCTACAGAAGTTGCACAGTCCAACTTCTCCAGAATGGCAGATCAATATGTACCATTGCCAGAAGGTTTGCTGTGTCTTCTAGGACAGTCTCAAGGGCATGGAGGAGATTCCAGGAGACAAGCAGTTACTGCAGAAGAGCTAGACAGGGCCATAGAAGGTTCTTAACCCATTAGCAGGACCGGTATCTGCTCGTTTGGGAAAAGCAGAACAGGATGAGCACTGTCAGAGCCCTACAAAATGACCTCCAGCAGGCCACTGGTGTGAATGTCTCTGACCAAACAACCAGAAAGACTTCATGAGGGTGACCCAAGGGCCCCATGTCCTCTAATGGGCCCTGAGCTCACTGCCCAGCAGCATGCAGCTCGATTGGCATTCGCCATAGAATACCAGAATTGGCAGATGCACCACTGGTGCCCTGTGATTTTTACAGATGAGAGCAGGTTCACCCTGAGCACGTGACAGAAGTGAAAGGGTCTGGAGAAGCCATGGAGAACATTATGCTGCCTGTAACATCATTCAGCATGAGCAGTTTGGTGGTGGGTTAATGATTGTCTGGGGAGGCATATCCATGGAGGGTCACACAGACCGCTACAGGCTTGACAAAGGCACCTTGGCTGCCATTAGGTATCAGGATGAAATCCTTGGACCCATTGTCAGACCCTATGCTGGTACAGTGGCTCCTGGTGCACGACAATTCCTGGCCTCATGTGGTGAGAGTATGCAGGCAGTTCCTGGAGGATGAAGGAATTGATACCATTGACTGGCCTCCACACTTTCCTGACCTAAATCCAATAGAACACCTTTGGGACATTATGTTTTGGTCCATCCAATGCCACCAGGTTGCACCTCAGACTGTCCAGGAGCTCAGTGATGCCCTGGTCGAGATCTGGGAGGAGATCCCCACAACACCATCTGTCGTCTCATTAGGAGCATGCACCGATGTTGTCAGGCATGTATACAAGAACACAGGGGCCATACAAACTACTGCGTACAATTTTGAGTTGCTGCAATTAAATTTTGGCAAAATGGACTAGCCTGCCACATAATGTTTTCACTTTGATTTTTGGGGTGTCTTTGAATTCAGGGCTCTGTAGGTTGATCATTTTCATTTCCATCAAACAATGTGGCATCCTTTCATTCCTAACACATTACCCAGTCTATATCAGTATAGATATCCAGGAGGATTTCTTTTCCCCATTGAGATCTGATGTGTTTTCAAAGTGTTCCTTTAATTTTTTTGAGCAGTTTATTTATATCTGTATCTCTCTCTCTCTCTCTCTCTGTATATATATATATATATATATATATATATATATATATATATATATATATATATATATATATATATATATGTGTGTATGTGTGTATATATATATATATATATACTAGGGTGCTTTGCTCGCCCACCCCCAGGTTTCGTTTACCGGATATACAATTTAAAGAGATTGTTATTTTCATGGGAATTGTTACATATGCATTATTTTCACTTTTGCTTTAAAACTTTTGTAAAAACAATACTTGTCATTTATTTCTGGCCCCGGGTATGGTTAAATCTTTCTCGCAGGACATATAACGCTGCTTGTGTTGTGAAGGGGGTGGTGGTGGCTGAATGCATGCTAAGGAGATGCAATTGGATCATCTGCTGTCTTTCTGCTGCTGCTGCTGGCGAGCTGTGTGTTCTTTTTGTCACGCTGCACGTCGATCATTTAAAAGCCTGTACAGCAGGTGACCTTTTGCCACTTCGTGTCTCTGCTGCTCGCGTTGTGAAGGGGGGCTGAACGCATGCTAGGGCTGCTGGCTAGTTGCTGCCGTCGAGCTGCGTTTTCTACTTGTCGCACTTTGCATCGATCAATTCAAAGCCTGCACTGCAGCTGTTCTTTTGCCACTTTGCGTCTCTGCCGCTCGCGTTGTGAAGGGGGTTGGAGTGGGGGCTGAACGCACACTAAGGAGCAGCAGTCGGATCATCTGCTGGCTTTCTGTTGTTGATGCTGGCAAGCTGCGTGTTCTGCTTGTTGTTGTTTTAAAAGCTGGGAACACATGATATCTGTCTGCCAAAAGCATTCCAACAACTGCTTGATGTTAGATGTCCGTGAACTTGTTTTAAATGTTGTCTCACTGCCTTGTCTCGAGTGATGTTAAAGTGTCTCTCTCAGGACGCCAAATTGTCTTCGCGTGACATTAAAGTTTCTCTTGCGGGATGTCAAATTGTCTTCCGAGAAGATCACGTCTCATCTCCCTTCCAGGATTTTTTTTATAATAGATATATATATATATATATATACTGTATATATATATAGTATATATATATATATATATATATATATATATATATATATATATATATAGTATTTATATATTGCTTAAAGTACTGATGATCTATGATGATCCCTTTCTTAAAATTGGCTGGCTAGGGATTTTTTACGCTTTCTAGTCAAAAAGGCTAAAATGTTTGTTCCCTGATTTTTTTGAACCTCTTCTCTCCCCTTGAGTTTAATATGGTGGGAGTTTAGAAAGTCCCAAAGTGGGAAAATATATGGTACAGTATTTCATAATCTAGGTATAATGTTTTTTATAAGCTAATTAACTAAAACTTTGGAAAAGATAATAAAGCATAATTAAGATATGACTTAGGTGTTAAGCTTGCAAACACATAAAAGGCATTTGCCTCTTCTTTTTTATTGTTTTGAATAGCTTGTGTAACCACCAAGGTGAAAAATTGAAGTAAATAAATGAGTTTTAGTCAAATGCTGGGAACACCTGCTCAGGCTATGAGATAATGGTGACAAGTTTTGGTCAAATGATGTCTATGAGGTAATGATGGAAAAGTGTTTGTACATTAGGAGGCGCAATGTAAAAACACAATGTTAATTAAGATGATACAAAGATGATAAAAAATAATATAAAAGAAGAACTTTGTGCTATATTGAGAGGCTTGCTCTGCGGACTAAGACACGGCTTGTTACTTTGTAATAAAGTCTTTTGTGCAATTTCATCTAATCTCAAGACTGTTTTTTTCTTTTCTGAAGAAGAGCTCTCTCCATCACATTACCAATGCTATCTGCTTGAGTTTTCTGAAGTTCAAGATTTTTTTTAATGTGTTTCCTCTGCACTTATTGCAGCACTGTAATAATGCAGTAGACGATCAGATGACTGCAGACTGTAAGATGGAGACAGACCGTGAGAAATGCAAGTCTCCATTAGCTCCTTTGAAATGGGTTGTGGCAGATGACAGAACCATCAAAATCAAGGAAGAATTCCAAGTTCGGCCTGGAGAAACATTGCCACAGTCAGGTGAGTTGCAGTGTTCCGTTTGTATGTTTAGATTACAGGGTATTTAATTGAGTATTTGTACATTTGTCTGGTGTCCGTTGTTTAGGTGGCTTGTTTTTAAAGTTGAGGTCATTAAGATAGGAGGTTGGGGTTACTATCAGGTTTAGGATACTCTGTATTACCAAATAGGAATTTTTATAGGCTTTTATAGGTTAAATCAAATTTATGAGTAATTTCAAAACTTCAAATGGTCAAAGTGCCATTCAGTCACATTTTATAGCACTTCCACTATCAGCAGCATCTAGGCTTATGGGATTGGGTGAAATAATATAGCTGTATTCTTTAAGTTAAGGATGTAGCCACTTTCTATGCCTGCCTTAGAGAAGCAAAGACTACATTTGCAGGGTTCAAAGCATGTAGTCTTATGTATGCAACATAAGTAAACTACAGTAAATGATGTAATGAATGCTTGAAAGGAATCCAAAACGTGTTATCTGTACGTTTATTCCTATGCAAAGTAAAGTGAGATAGTGAGTGGTATATACAATTAAGTAAAAACCAAACCTTTTAATGTCAGACCAATGAATAAAAAATAGTGATTATGCAACAGTAGTGGTGATAGCCTGTTTCACCTCTGCACCAGCCGAATATACACCTTCTCCTCTAAAATAAGGAATTTTGATATTTCCAACATCCATGAATTCTTCCTCATTCTCACTGGACAGGGATACATCTGCAATCACAGCAGTTGTGTGCAGTATTGCGCAGATAACCTCAGTGTAGCATGGCTGAGGTGAAAATCTGATGCTACCTGATGATTTATAAAGATGGCAGAAGCATATTTTTCACCCTTGGGGTGGGTTTGGTGATGTGCTGCATTGTATTGTTCTTCTGCTGCTGTATCAGAGTTAGTTAAAGGTTTCAACAGCTATGCATGATGGGGATACCCCTACTACCCCATAGCTATCTACCACCAAACATGTCTTATCTTGACTTCTGATACATTGCCAAATGTCCCAGACCAATTTGCTTTAATAAAAAGTGTGACTAGGTACCAATAGCTGAGAATAGGCTGAGAGTATAAATGAGTGTCAGCTACAATCCAGTGATTTCACTTAAATAATGTGAAAGTGTTGAATTTGCAACATTGTGGTTACGCAGACACAAAATTTAATGATTATGTGAGTAGGTTTTCTTTATCGCTGCTGTACTTTCTGTCCCCAGACTCCTCTACTTCCGGTCCTTCTCCCTTTCTTTTACTTTGCTTCTCTCCATTAACCTATTGTAATGCTGAAAGTGTCTCTGTCAAAGTAAATCTAGCTGCAACCCCAGAACACAGATTTTTAAACATTTTAAACTTTTAAATGTGTTACTGTTAACAGAAATGATTATTTATATGCAGTAAAGTCCTACAAAAATGATATGATATTTCATCATGAAAGTTGTACCAATTAGTGTAGTATAAATGTTAGTATTCTATATTTTCAGAGATTTTTTTTTATTGTCTTCTTACTATAATTTGGAAGTTACGTATTTCATACGTTTATCTTTTCTTTGGTGTTTAATCCCTTATGCATTAAGGGGCATTTGGCATTATTGTGCCTAAATTACATACCTAAAATAAATGGCTGTAACTCTGCTTATGTAATATGTCAGCTATCACTATGCCAAGTTTAGATGTCAGAACCCATGGCATTTCAAAGTTATACTGTTTTGCACAAGGTGCTGCCCTGTTTGGAAACATAGTGTAACTTTTTGAAAACATTTAGTCACTTGCACCTAAACAATCGCTCAAAACAAGCATTTGACTTGCCAATGTATGTTATTTTATATTTAGAAAAAATATACATATGCACACAGTTCATGTCACTCTGAAGCAGCAAGGCAACAATTTGTAACTATATAGGTATAATTATGTACTCATCCAAACCTTTACTTTCCAAATTATTTTTCATGCCTGTCCTTGAAACAATTTTGTCTACCACAAGACACAGAGGAAGCTTACATTTTGTACAATAGATTGTGGTTTCTGTGCTGCAATTTACAGTTGCAGTTGCCCCATAAATATTTATTTATTTGTTTTTCTTGATCGTGTTGCTTTTTTTCTTGCATGTCTAAAATAAACTAAGTGCATGCATACATTTTCACACCAGCTTCATCCAGTGTTGGGTTATGGGGTGGGTGGGGACAAAGCCTTTCCTGGTAGGCATGGAACAGAGCAAGTCATATAGACACACCCAAACCAGTACTTTTCAGCTATTTTTGAGTTGCAGGAGGCAAGCATATGAAACTTGTTCAGAGTATGACCAGCTCCCTACTTTTTCCCAGAAATGCTACCGAAGGAGCATTTGACTTTTTGAGACTTTTTATCCCACTTCTTATCGTGCTCCATTAAATCTTCCTAACCTGCTGGCTGCTGTTCGACTTTATTCCCCTTTTGTAATTGCACCTGCTTCTCCTTTCCCAGGGGGGTGACATTGCTGGGCAGAGCTGAGGGTGAAACAAGCATGCTTAGAAATGGGATAAAAAATACTTCACTGCACTGTCTATTTCTCTGGTGAAGAGGGGGTGGGGGATTATACTGTGAACAAGTGACTAGCTGCTATTTTTTTTCCTCCATATGCTGGCTCAAGCAGCATGATACAGTGGCATTAGGTTGGGTTGGTGAGGGGAGGTGGGTCTTTGTATGAAACTTCAAGAGGCACAAGTACAGCGTATCAATTACTCATCGCTCCACGAAGAAACAATGCCTGTACACTTAATCTGAAATTGAAAGAGCACTGCTCAGAAAACTAACAGGGAGAGCATGCAGCAGACAGCCTCTGGGTATGGTAATTGCACCCTTGCTTGGTGCATTAACTGTAAAACTCCAAGCAGCAAAGCATTCAAGTCATACTGAGCAGCACTTACAAATTAAGCATAGTCTCAGGACCTTCTCAATAAAGTCAAAACTTTCTACAGAATCTTACTCAAGTAATGTGTCACTTTATGTAAAAATGAGAGGTTACATAGGCATTATATATTTGTTGCTATTTATGTATAGATGTGACATGTAGTACAGATTACCAATCATAGACAACTACACACATCATCAGAATGCTCAGATCTCAGCTATCCAGTGGTCATGAGTCTTTCAATGTATGCATCTCGATGAAGGAGGGATATTTGATAAAAGCAGACTAACTCGGCTGTTACACATTGCTTGCCTTGGGCTATACCTATGTAAATCAGATATTTTAATAACGAAAGATATTTTGGGCATGGAAACTTATGATTTATTTGAAACAAGATACCTTTGGGTATGTAAAAATACCATTATTGCTTTTGATTGACTTGTTGGTTTTTGCAACATATACAAACCACTTTGAAATATGGCACTGTCCCATTGGAGGGGCACCTCTCACATAAGTGGTTAATGTCTGATATTAGTCTGTTGTCAAGGTTAATGGAAGATTTAGCCAATTAAGATGCACATATTGAATAAGAGAATCAGTCAAGGAATATATATATATATTAAAAAGGATTTAAAGGGCTACTTTAGTTACAAAGAGTTCTCAGAAGCACTCTTAAGTTAATGGTTGCTCTCAAGATGGAGTTTACCATGTTGTTAAGGTTATAATGCTTTCAGGAAATTCACCCCTGATTAGTTGCATAGGTCATTCCCTAGTCTTGTATATCAATAAGATCATCTTTAACCATATTTTGAGGTTTCTTAAATGTGGCCGCCAAGTTCTTTATTTTCTTTACAGGGAAAATGAATGGATCCTAAACATAACAACTGTTATATTGCAATTTTTCAGAATCAGTGTAAGAAAAATGCCTCTCTCATTTGACTCTAAATCCCTTTCACTCTCCTTTCTGAGTCCGTTCACATGTCTCAGTCTGAACTGTAACATAAGATTAGCATCTTACATTTCCTGTGCAGTTTTAGTTTTCTTTTTAGGCTTTCTACATTGCACACCTTTGTGATTGACATGTTTTCTTTTACCTTGCAACTGAGGATTTCGCCTTTTCAGATGAGCACTATAATCAATGAAGAATGTCTGATTAGTTTTCCAATTCTGAAATTTGTTGAAGAGTTTTCACCAACTTCGCCATATCACTTCATTGTGTACAACAAGGCTCATCAAGTAATGACATGAAGCTCAATGTAATAGTGACTGATTTAGAATAAAGTTGGCCATTTTAAACACAGTGTCAATTGCCCTTGTGAGTTGTTCTTCAGATAATTTACAGCATTAAACTTGTGCTTACCTGTCATTGCAGGAGCACCGTCTTTTGTAACTAATAAAAAGGTCATCAGTACTACATTCTACATTCATGTGTTTACAAACTTTATGAACTTGCCACGTCCTCACCATAAGTTCTGCTGTGAATCCATTTCAAATATAGTATCTCTTTTAATATTTCAGAAGCTTCAGAATTGGAGACATTGTACAGTTCTGTGTTTAGTTTGGCTGTACAATGTCTCCAGTATGTACAGATTGCAGTGTTATGTTTTAGTGTTTAGATTACATGGTCAAGTTAGTAAGTTATTTATTAAGTTAAGTGATAGTTCTGTATTTAGTGAGTATAATCTAGTGTTAAATTTTGCTTTGAGAGTTGTCACAGTGCCCAGCACCTGCAATTGGTGAGGAACACTGCAAAAACAAAACCCATTTATCCATCCATTATCCAACCCGCTATATCCTAACCACAGGATCACGGGGGTCTGCTGGAGCCAATCCCAGCCAACACAGGGCGCAAGGCAGGAAAGAAACCCTGGGCAGGGTGCCAGCCCACCGCAACAAAAACAAAAGTTTGTATTATTGTATTGTATTTTTGAGGTGGCAGTGGCAGATTTGCCATCTAGCTTACTTGTGTTGTGTTTATATATTATATTTACCCCATTTGTTGACAACCATTGGATGCCCAACCTAGCTGGAAGTGCTCTTTGAGATGCCATTCCCAAAATGTCTTCCACTTTTTTCTCCCTACAAGGTGTTTTTGGGAGTTTTTTTTCCTGTCTAGTAAGGGGGTAATGCTGAGGGGCTGTCAAAAAACAGGGCTTGTTAAAGCACATTGAGACATTGATTGTGTAATTTTGGGCTATACAAGAAATAAACTATTGTTGTTAGTGCAGTGGCATAGGCAATATTAGCTTTTAGCTGTATTGACATAGTCTCGTACATTTATATATTCTGTTGTGTTACTGTATCATTGCTGTTTGTCATGCCAGCTCTTTGATTCTTGTTGCTCATATCCTAAATCGCTGTTATATGGCTTGCTGTGCTTATCCAATTGCCACAATATTTCAGATGTAGCTATAATGACAGCCTGGGGCACAAGTAAACTAGCTTGCATAGTTTTCTGCTAAAATATGGCTGATTTCTTCAGTAAAATTAATTGAAGGTTCTTTCTGTCTGACCCAATAGGTAATTACAGTATATACATGATGCTACAGGCACTATAAGCAATGTAAAACTTGTTCTTGCATTTTGTAGTTGCAGGACAAGACAAAGTACTCCCCGTCCCTATAAAAGAGGAAGCTTCTGAACAAGAGCTTGTCCATGTGAAAGAGGAAAAAACTGAGAATGAACCACTCAGTCTCAAAAATGAGGTTCATGAATTGTTGACTGGCAGTATTAAACAAGAACTGACAGACCTAGTATTCAGTGAGGACTCAGAATATGAATTTCAACGACATGCTGATGAATCCTCAGAATGTATTGATGAAGAGCAGCAGGGAACGAGCTCAAGTTCCATTCCTGAGGACCAAGTGTCAAGTGGTGGCTTGGCCGTCCTCTACAGTGATATGAATTCAGAAGAGAACCCTACCAGTATCAACAGAGTGGATGAAAATTCATCTTCTATGATCTGTAAGGATACATAACTGATAGCAAGTTTTAAGGGTGTTGTGGGAGTGTGTTGAGTGACTGACAAATAGGCATTTAGACGTCTGTTTCTGTCAGATGTAATGATTAATTACTACAGCTGCAAAGAGTAGACATGTAAAACAACATATTTCAAGAGCTAGTTAACAATTAATGTCTTTTTTTCTCAGCAAAGAACACTTCCTTCCCCTGCCCTCATTGTAAGACTTGCTTCACTGGTGAACACTATCTTGAGAGACATGTAAAGAAAACGCACAGAGAGCAGTACCTGGAGCTACTGCGTAACCGAACAGGAGGTGCTGCCAAGACAGCTGGTAATGCATCTTCCTCGGTGAGTGGACTAGCTTACTTATAACACTGGGATGTTCTTATGATCATTTGAAATATCTAGGTACAATAGCAGTAAACCCTGGTTTGTGGCATGATTTATTGTGTATTAATTCATTAGACGTTATTGCATAACTTCCCCCACTGTATACAGCTATTTAGCAAATTACAGTCAATCCATATCTAGATATATTGATTTTCAGGGAACAAATTACATGACAGCCTCTTTAAAGGATATCCATCAAATATGCCTTATCCTGTTCCCTAGTAAGAGCAATTTATATTTAGGAACAGTACACTTGTCAAAAAACATATTTATATATATATATATATATATATATATATATATATATATATATATACACAGTGCATCCGAAAAGTATTCACAGCGCATCACTTTTTCCACATTTTGTTATGTTACAGCCTTATTTCAAAATTGATTAAATTCATTTTTTTCCTCAGAATTCTACACACAACACCCCATAAAGACAAAGTGAAAAAGGTTTACTTAAGGTTTTTGCAAGTTTATTAAAAATAAAAAAACTGAGAAAGCACATGTACATAAGTATTCACAGTCTTTGCCTTGAAGCTCAAAATTGAGGTCGGGTGCATCCTGTTTCTCCTGATCATCCTTGAGATGTTTAATTGGAGTCCACCTGTGGTAAATTCAGTTGATTGAACATTATTTGGAAAGGCACACACCTGTCTATATAAGGTCCCACAGTTGACAGTTCATGTCAGAGCACAAACCAAGCATGAAGTCAAAGGAATTGTCTGTAGACCTCCGAGACAGGATTGTCTCGAGGTACAAATCTGAGGAAGGTTACAGGAAAATTTCTGCTGCTTTGAAGGTCCCAATGAGCACAGTGGCGTCCATCATCTGTAAGTGGAAGAAGTTCAAAACCACCAGGACTCTTCCTAGAGCTGGCCGGCCATCTAAACTGAGCGATTGGGGGAGAAGGGCCTTAGGGAGGAGACCAAGAACCCGATGGTCACTCTGTCAGAGCTCCAGAGGTACTCTGTGGAGAGAGGAGAACCATCCAGAAGGAGAACCATCTCTGCAGCAATCCACCAATCAGGCCTGTATGGTAGAGTGTCCAGACGGAAGCCACTCCTTAGTAAAAGGCACATGGCAGCCCGCCTTGAGTTTTCCAAAACGCACCTGAAGGACTCTCAGACCATGAGAAACAAAATTCTCTGGTATGATGAAACAAAGATTGAACTCTTTGATGTGAATGCCTGGAGTCACGTTTGGAGAAAACCAGGCACCGCTCATCACCAGGCCAATACCATCCCTATAGTGAAGCATGGTGGTGGCAGCATCATGCTGTGGGGATGTTTTCAGCGGCATGAACTGGGAGACTAGTCAGGATAAAGGGAAAGATGACTGCAGCAATGTACAGAGACATCCTGGATGAAAACCAGCTTCAGAGCACTCTTGACCTCAGACTGGGGCGACAGTTCATCTTTCAGCAGGACAACGACCCTAAGCACACAGCCAAGATATCAGAGCAGTGACTTCAGGACAACTCTGTGAATGTCCTTGAGTGGCCCAGCCAGAGCCCAGACTTGAATCCGATTGAACATCTCTGGAGAGATCTTAAAATGGCTGTGCAACGACGCTTCCCATCCAACCTGATGGGGCTTGAGAGGTGCTGCAAAGAGGAATGGGCGAAACTTTCCAAGGCTAGGTGTGCCAAGCTTGTGGCATCATATTCAAAAAGACTTGAGGCTGTGATTGCTGTCAAAGGTGCATCGACAAAGGATTGAGCAAAGGCTGTGAATACTTATGTACATGTGATTTCTTTGTTTTTTTATTTTTAATAAGTTTGCAAAAACCTCAAGTAAACGTTTTCACATTGTCATTATGGGGTGTTGTGTGTAGAATTCTGAGGGAAAAAATGAATTTAATCCATTTTGGAATAAGGTTGTAACATAACAAAATGTGGAAAAAGTGATGCGCTGTGAATACTTTCTGGATGCACTGTATATATATATATATATATATATATATGCTGTATATACTAGCAAAATACCTGCGCTTCGCAGTGGAGAAGTAGTGTGTTAAAGAAGTAATAAAAAAGAAAAGGAAACATTTTAAAAATAATTGTTTTGTGATTGTTATGAGTGTTGCTGTCATCAAGGATTTGATTATCATTATTTCTTTCAATCAGGTTCGTATTTGGAGGATGTGTTGTGTTCAAGTTGCATTCCGTGTTTGTCTAGTCTATCCCTGACCATCTCATCTTCGTTGTCAAGAGTTGTAAAAATAGCAGTTTTCATTCATCGAAGTGATCACTACCCAAATCAGTACTCGTGAATCTAAGATGTTTAACAGGCATTCCCGGTATTAAGTTGTGGATTTGCCTGCGAATATTTAGTGGCAGCGTGTCTATGAATGTTATTTAAAGTTAAGCTTTACACCTTGCTTTCCTATTGATATGTCTACAAAGGCTTGTTTAGCGTCAGAGGGTTGTTTCTTTCCTACTGCATCAATAAGCAGCTCGTCTTCCTCTTAATGTGGGACATCACACACTGCATGCATTGGTTTACCTTTCCCAGTCCTGCAAAGTCAGTTCACGTGGGCCGCTTGGAGTACATGCATCGAAGGTCTCAGCTGTGCTTGTGCTATCTCGTGCGATCTTGCAATGTCCATGGCTTTATTTAATGTTAGCTAAGACCTGGCACTTAAAAGTTTTGCTGAGTTTGTGCCAAACACTATTCTATCCTTGACCATCTCATCTTCGTTTGCATAAGCACAGTCCTTCACCAGCAATTTTAACTCCGTTACAAAGTGATGAAAAGTCTCATTTATACCCTGCGTTCTCTCATTAAACTTGTATCTCACGAATATCGTAATCGTCTTAGGCATGACAAACGCCAGCGGCAGCGTGTCTATGAACCTAATTTAAAGTTAAGATTTACACCTTGCTTTCCTAATCGTTTGCATAAGCACAGTCCTTCACCAGCAATTTTAACTCCGTTACAAAGTGATGAAAAGTCTCGTTTATACCCTGCGTCTTCTCATTAAACTTGTATCTCGCGAATATCATATTTGTCGTAGGCATGACAAACGCCAGCGGCAGCCTGTCTATGAACTTAATTTAAACTTAAGGTTTACACCGTGCTTTGTTTCCGCAGTAGCTGCCCTTATTGTATGCGTCACTCGCTTAATATTCTTTTGCTGCCTTCTCAATTGTGTAAAGTGTTTTTTGTTCAGTGCTCTTTCGAGCTCTTGCTTGCTCTCTGCGTACTTTGTTCACAGTCAGTTCACGTGAGCCATTCGGAGTACATGCATCGAAGGTTCTCAGCAGTGCTTGTGCTCTCTTGTGTGATGTTGCGATGTCCACGGCTTTATTTAATGTTAGCTAAGACCTGGCACTTAAAAGTTTCTCTCGCACTTTTGCTGAGTTTGTGCCAAACTTAGTTGGAGAATTAGTGATGAGTCAGTCAGTCAGTCAGTCAGTGAGGACTTTGCCTTTTCACTAATAAAAGGCAAAGTCCTCACTGACTGACTGACTGACTCACTCATCACTAATTCTCCAACTTCCCATGTAGATAGAAGGTCTGAAATTTGGCAGGCTCATTCCTTACAGGTTACTTACAAAAGTTAAACATGTTTCATTTCGAAATTCTATGTGTTACGGTCATAACAGTCGTCAACGTCCGTCATATTAAACTTTCTAATTTATGGCCCCATCTTCACGAAATTTGGTAGGTGGCTTCCCTGTGCTAACCTAAACCGATGTACATACTTATTTTGGTGGTATGACGCCACTGTCGGCCGCCATATTGAACTTTCCAACAGTCTTTGTTGATCTCACTGACTCACTCATCACTAATTCTCCAACTTCCCGTGTAGGTAGAAGGCTGAAATTTGGTAGGCTCATTCCTTACAGCTTACTTACAAAAGTTATGCAGGTTTCATTTCGAAATTCTACGCGTAACGGTCGACAATGTTCGCCATGTTAAACTTTCTTATTTATGGCCCCATCTTCATGAAATTTAGTAGGCAGCTTCCCTGCGCTAACTGAAACCGATCTACGTACTTATTTCGGTGGTATGACGCCAATGTTGGCCGCCATATTGAACTTTCCAACTTCACTAATTCTCCAACTACCCGTGTATGTAGAAGGCTGAAATTTGGCAGGCTCATTCCTTACAGCTTATTTACAAAAGTTAAGCAGGTTTCATTTAGAAATTCTATGCGTAACAGTCATAACGATCGACAACATCCGCCATGTTAAACTTTCTTATTTATAGCCCCATCTTCACGAAATTTGGTAGGCGGCTTCCCTGCACTAACCGAAATCGATGTACGTACTTATTTCGGTGGTATGATGACACTGTTGGCCGCCATTTTGAACTATTCAACGGTCTTTGTTACCTATGTGCCCATCTTCAAGAGATTTGGTACGCAGGTTCGCAACGCTAACTGAATCCTACATACGTACATATGTACGTCCATAGCCTGCAACTCGGTCGGCGTGTGAGGTGGCGTTGGGTCTCTCATCCCCATTCCTCCCACGTTGTTGGCTGCCTGCCTATATAAGGCTGTCCATTGCTCCGGTCTCTTCATTCCCTTCCTTGCTTCGCCACGGTATTCACGTCTCCCTGCTGATAACTACAGCCTTTTTATTTAATCCATGGCTTCTCCGCTGTTTTATTGTTCGTTTATTACGATTATAGTTATTGTATAGGTATTTTAGACTTACTTGATATTGTTCAAGTACAAATTTCCTTTATCGTTCCAACTGTACCCCCATTAAAATGTCTATCGAGGTGATCACCATCGATCAAAGAACTGTCACTTACCGAGTGGTTTCCATACCTGGAGATGGCACCTGCCTTTTCCATTCTCTTTGTTACGTATTGCACGGCCATATCAGACTCACTTTTGATATCCGGAGGAACATTGTGTCTTATGTATTGAATGACTGGGACAGGTTCAAGGTGTGGACTGATGACGGTACAGGAGAAAATTATACTACACAGGTTCTGCATGTGAGTTGATGGCTGCCGTTGAATTGTTTGGTTGTCACTTTCAAGTGTACCGAAATAACCAAATATTTTACACCTTTGTACAACTGCCAATGCCTCTTAAACATCTTAGATTCACAGGTGACGATTTGAGTAGTGGACACTTTGATGTTTATGAATGTTTAAACTCTCAAAAGCTGGATGCGAAGTTATCGAAGAAACCGGTTGTATGCTTACGCTTGACAGATGCCGAAATTTCACTTCAACACAACAAGTCCTGCAAATACTAACGTAATTGAAACAAACCATGAAACTCAAACCGATTATGACAGCAGCAATCCAAGCTGTGAGATTTGAGGCAAGATTGCTTTTCACATGACCAACTGTACATGTCATATTACAACCGGAGGGCCAAACTGACAACATGGCATACAAAGAGATCCTTAACAAATAATTATTGGTATATTTTCCCTGAGTTTAAAAGGGTTCACTTTTCTTCTTAATAAAAATTTTAAGGCAGTACTTCGCCGCTGCAAAGCACGGGTATTTTGCTAGTATATATATATATATATATATATATATATATATATATATATATATATATATATATATAAATCATTCCAAATATCTGTAGTCCTTAAGTGTGTTGTAAATTACATTTAATAATGCGCCCTGTTAACAAGTCAAGGAATTCATGTTATAAAAAAGGGCTTCAAAATATAATATTTAGTAAAATATTTCAGTGAAAATATTTTTTTTGATTTTGATCATATATAATGCTTTTTTCTTCAAATATCTTTTCTGACGATCTAAGTATCATGTTGCTCTAACACAAAAAGAAGTAAAGACTTTTCTTGGGATGCATATGATCATGGTTTATCATGGTTTATCTTTGATGTCCAAAACCCTGTATTATGAACTACTATAGTCATCTATCTATAGGTTTGATTCATTTTCCTGTGTAATTATCACGGGAACCTGAAAACAGCATTAAACTCAACAAAATCAGGTCTTGTCTAAACTGACTAGAGATATTCAGGATTCGTCCTGGCCCTGTAAAACATTTAAAAATTAACAAGCCAAAATCTAATACTAGAAAGACCTCGAAATTTTACAAATATTTAAATGGTACTTAAAAGTAATGTAAAACATTAAAGAGAAATCCAATAATCACACATCATGAGATAAAACATCTGATTTTTCTTAAACAAAACCCCCACATCTTGCATTATCGGAGTCCTGCCACATGCAAAAGTTCGCTGTCACTGCTATCATGGGCTGCATCAGCAGTGGGCAGGAGGATGAGTATAGGAGCCTAATCAAGGACATTGTTAAATGGTGCAACTTAAACCACTTACACCTGAACACCAGCAAAACCATGGAGCTGGTGGTGGATTTTAGGAGACCCAGGCCCCTCCTGGACCCCATGGTCATCAGAGGTGACTGTGTGCAGAGGGTGCAGACCTTTAAATACCTGGGAGTGCAGCTGGATGATAAATTGGACTGGACTTCCAATAGTGATGCTCTGTGCAAGAGAGGACAGAGCCGACTATACTTTCTTAGAAGGCTGGTGTCTTTCAACATCTGCAATAAGATGCTGCAGATGTTCTATCAGATGGTTGTGGCAAGTGCCCTCTTCTATGCGGTGGTGTGCTAGGGAGGCAGCATAAAGAAGAAGGAAACCTTACGCCTGGACAAACTGATGAGGAAGGCAGGTTCTATTGTATGCATGGAGCTGGACAGTTTGACATTCTTGGCAGAGTGAAGGGCGCTGAGCAGGCTCCTGTCATTCGTGGAGAATCCACTCAACAGTATCACCTCCAGACAGAGGAGCAGCTTTAGCTCCTGCTCCACTGACAGACTGAGGAGATCGTTCCTCCCCCACACTATGCGACTCATCAATTGCACCCAGGGGGTAAACATTGACATTATACAAAGTTATTGTCTGTTTTACCTGCATTTTTATCACTCTTTAATTTAATATTGTTTTTTATCAGTATGCTACTGCTGGAGTATGTGAATTTCTCCTTAGGATTAATAAAGCTATCTATCTATCTATCTATCTATCTATCTATCTATCTATCTATCTATCTATCTATCTATCTATCAATCAATCAATCATGGTGTTCTGTCTGTGAGTGCATGCACAAACTTGTATAGATATGTAGTAGCCATTAGCCTGCACGTTGTGTTAAGTGATATATAGTTAGCATGTCAAATTACACTGTGTCAATTAGACTTGTCACTGTGACTTAATGAGCCGTCTAAATGCCAGGAAAGTGCGTGTTTAACATGAAATGGCTAAAAAATCCAAAATATAAAGATTAGCTTCAGCAATACAAATCAAATAAGCATGTGGCTGGATGCTGTTACTGAGGAAGTTTAACATTGGGAATATGTATGAGTCTACTTTCAAAAGCCATATGAAAGGAAGTAAACACGGTGAACTGAAGAAGAGCAAAGAAGCCAGTAATTTTGTTAAGAATTTTTTTGGCCTTTTTATGGGGCTGTTGTCACACCTGCCCACTGCACCAGCAATCTGTTAAAGTGCCAATGGATTTCCCACACTAGTGAGAACTATAGTTGGTCTAGTGATATTTCTATGATTCCACCATCTTTGTCTTCATATTTGACTAAAAGTGAAGTGTTGGACAAACATTTTTCATAAACGTCATGCAAAGATGTGGGTAACCTTTTTCAGGAAGTGTTTTCTAATGGTGAGATGGCAAAGTAATTTACTGGTGTGTAACACAAATGTGCCTACTTACCTTGTTATGGACTTGTACCATATTTTAAGTCAGTTCTCATTTAACATGTGGCTAGAGCTAATATGTATGTAATCCTTTATAATAAGAGCCTAAATCAGAAATCGCAGCATAAACAAATAGATGTTCATGTTCAGATATGAGAAGGAGATAATTACAAGATCAGTACACAATATCTTGGTTCCCAGTTCATGGGCCTTAAAGAACTCTTGACACAGTGCTATGGTATTTTAATGAGTGTGTGGAGAATCTTATCCTGCATCATCCGTGGCAAGTATTAATGGAAATTTGGAAATCTATTGATTCATTATAAGAGCAACTGAAATCAGATTGTGATTTCATGTTATTGAACATCAGAAGCTGTATACTCAATTCTAGTAATCGTACTTTCAGGGCAGGATTCCTCAGTGCTAAATGGAAGATATCAGATCTGCTATCCTCCTTGTACCAGTTATGCAGTGACACACCTGCAATGAGAAAAGACTATGCCAAGGCATGCAGAACCACAGATGTTACGTTTTTCCTTCATTTTTGGCAACATAGGTGGTTAGAGAATATTCATTTCCCCAAGAGAGCATTCAAAATTCTGCCTAATGTGAAGACTTATCTTTCACAAATATGTGGGAAGACATTCAAAGAACCAAACACTGCACCATATTATAGGGTAAATGAAATAAGTAAATATTCCTTGGTAACAGCTAAAGGTAACTTTTTCCACTTAGTGACCAAGCAAATAACCCCACATTCCAAACAGATGCACCTATGATACCATTTCTGTATGAGGATATGCATTGTTTGCTGAGAGGTTTAATGCAGTGATTTATTAAGGCACAGATAATGATGGAAGCTCAAACTCTGTTGCAGCTGATGAGTTGGTATGGTGATATGAAAAGAATTGATGCTAGATTTGTTGCAGATTATCTTTTGAAGCAACTGCTGTTGGAAGGTAAAATTAGTGAGAAATGAGAGGTGCAGTTTAAAATGGAGGGTATAAATATCTTCAGTGTAATGGTAAGCATGCTTCTCAAGAAGGTGCTAGCCAAGTGGCTTCTAATTGGAAGGAATGTACAGGTTGTATGAAAAAGATCTTAAAAGTCCTGGCAGATGCCAAGAAAGTAAACCTAGCCAAATGTGATGACATTTTGCGTAGTTTATTGATTTCAGTTGACAGAACTGTTGCTAGAATCTCATGAGAATTCACAGACTTTTAGTTAAGTGACAGAGTAGATATTTTGTTTTTGTTAAAATATGGTTAATGATACCAAATACTCTACGTTATTGTCTGTATGACACAGTCTGTTGCTTCTCTCACACAGACAGGCCAGTGTGGAGTGTGGACTTTCTGTTAATAAGGAACCAGAGATCTGCACAATTTTTTTGTAGAACAGCACATTATTGTTGATCTTATTTGCTCTGTTGGGGGAGTACTCAAGGTGAACATTACTAATGAAGTCACACATGTTGTGCTAAGAAGGTAGTAACAATAAAACAGCCCCCAATGGATTACTAAATCCAGTAGCCTGAGAAGGACAGCAAAGAAGGAACAGAGTGAACTAATTAAGGACAAAGTGATGAAATCCAAGTGAGGCAGAACAGCACAAAATTTAATCAGTTAATTATTTGAAATTACATATTGTGCACACCAAGGGACTGCCGGCTCATGGCGGATGCAAAGGTTGCTAGTCACACAGGCACCATAGGTGGCAATTGAAAAAGGTGCATGCATTTATTTATTTGTTTACTTTTTATGTATATTTCAGACATTTAAATTAGTACTAAAGGCTCTATGGGTGATAAAAGTTGGGGAGATATGGAGAAAGATGAAGCTCCTTTTGTTTGCAATGAATTAAACGTTTCTTATATTAAATTCCAGTGGTTACACAGTGGCTGAGCCCAAGTTTCAGTGCTCTGGTTTGCTTCAATTCCACTGCTCGGCCTTGGAGTGCTCCTGTTCTGTGACTACTGTCTTACCTACTCCACTATCATCTATCACTGTTATCTCAGATATGTCTGTGGGGACCAAGCCTCAGTGAATTCATGCTTCCTGATACAGTTTCCATTGTCTGTAAGAAATTGTACTGCTCTGATATTTAATTCTATCAATTTTTTCTGATGGAGACAAAGTGGCGCAGTAGTTAGTAATGCAGTCTCACAAATCAGGTCACATTTTTAGCTACATTAATTGGTCCAGCATAGAAAGCAGATGCCTCCTTTACCTTTAGGGACACTTTAAAGACTATTACACAATTATAATGCACTCAAAACTAGTTAAGGTTCTCCTACTCCATTGACTTTAAAAAAGTATGCCAAACTGACATTCCTAGACACTTCTTCGATGATTGCCAAACTCCACAGGCTCCACTAATGTCTGTGACTTCATTTAAAGCTGTTGCAGGTTCATGCAGTATTCATGGATGCCTTTCCCAAAGTATACCTTGGACTTTTCATCACAAAAATTTACTACCTCAAATATGACAAAATTATTTTTGTCATCATTAATTTGCCCATTATGTATTGTTCGCTGGCACCCCAACACAGTAAAGTTTCTGTATTTTTATTTGTGCTTTAACGTGTTTTGTTTGAAAATAGCCCATGATTTTTCATTAATTCCTTTGTATGTTTTGCTTGTGCACACCAAAATTTTGGCACAAACTGACTCTGTGCACTCCACATGTATAAAGGTACATTGTCCAGAAAATGGCATATCAGCAAATTTAGCACGGCAAATTTATATGTAGAATTTTAGTTTTTGTCAAGCGGCACAAGTTCATGATGAGGTATACCACACACACTTCAAAGCTCATAGCCTTTAGTCTGAAATTTGGGTGAAAGAATGCAGCTTTAGATGCATATGCAAGTTTGAGTTGTGGTTTATCATGTAAAAGTGTTCACAAATGTTATTTTAACCTAAAAGGTTATTTTTATATTGGTGGCCAAGTTAATACTGTATATGTGTAAATTATTAGCCTTGTTTTATGTGTACATGCTGCAGTGCTTACCTTTTTTTAACCTTCACTCATCACTTATGCCTCAAATACAACAGTGACCAAAGGCCTGTCACTACCACAGCTGGGATACTGATCAAATACAAAGCAAGAATACCTCAACAGAGACCAAGGGCCCATCTCTGCCCCCGGGTCACTTCTCCTAAAAGGGCAATCGTTCAGAATACCTTAGCAAACGTCAGGAGCTTCTTCGAGAGCTGTACTCCATCCAGGATTCACAGATGCGGCACTCCACACCCAGATAGCTGTCTTTGAAAGGGCTGTACAAATAATCTTAACGGAAGCCAAGGGCTTGTTTGAAAGACTTCCCTTGCCAAGAAGTAGGTGTACAGGTAGGTGGTATAACCTGCTTGGCATTGCTGCCTGTCGCACCTCCTCCAGTGCCCATGGGTCAGCTGCAGGGTCTTCAGCTAGGAACCACCATTCACCAACGTTTCGCTCCTTTAATCGCTAGAATGCCTCCTGGTGGCGGAGCAGTGACAGGGACGTCTCCCTGTCACCCCCTGCAGCTGTTATTGGGGTTATTTGTTCTTTCCCCAGCTCCTGTCCTTTCTCCTCAACCAGAGCCAAAAGCTGCCTTTCTCTGCCTCTTCTGCCAGATCTTTAATGGCCTTTCTTAGGTTCCTTCCAGTCACCCCTGCGTCCCTCAGGAGGCGTGTGGTTGACAGCCCCACATACCCTCGGCATCCCACCTCCACTGGGTAGATGGTGGTCTTCCAGCCGGCCTCGCTGCACTCCTCAGCCAGCTCGGAGTACTTGGCCTTCTTGCGCTCGAAGGCGGCCTCTATCTCCCCTTCAGATGGAACGGTCAGCTCAATGAGGTGCACTGATCTTACTTTGGTGGACCACACCACAATATCAGGGCAGAGAGATGTAGTTGTTATCTCCGTGGGGAACCTCAGCTGTTTGTTGAGGTCAACCCTCATGTTCCACTCTTGGTCGGGGGAAAAAGGCATCGACATCTCTCTTGGCCTGGTGTAACTTTGTCACCCCCCTTCCGTGATGAAGCTTGTACAGTCCTCTGATAGTGGTGGTCCTGTGCTGCCCTGTCGACGCCCCTCCAGCACCTCAGCCAGTTTCCTCAGGACCTGGTCGTGGCGCCATCTGTAGCGCCCCTGGGAAAGTGCGATCTTGCAGCCTGACAAGATGTGCTGGAGACTTGCATTGGGCGCGTTGCAGAGTGCGCAGCTTTCCTCATTCCCAAACCACTGGTTGAGGTTGCGAGGACAGGGAAGCGTGTCATAAGTTGCACGAATCAGGAAGCTGACCCTTGCCTGTAGGATCCTCCACAGATCCGACCAACTGATGTTCCAGCTGACGACTCCCTCCCAGGTCGTCCAGCCTCCTTGTCGGCCCTGCGACACGGCCTTGATCTTGTAGCGCTCTTCCTCTGTCCTCGACACCTCTGCCACCACCATCTCCTTCCTTTCCTTGCAGTTAGCCTTAGACCAGAACCATGGCGCTTCTCCCCATCCTAGCCCTGCTCTTCCGACCTGGACTCTGCCCATGATCTCCTCGTGTTGCAGCCTGCTGATGGCTTGGTCAACCTCCGCTTGGGCATTCCACTTCCGGCCAGTGGAAACCATGGCGTTGGCATTCCTCACTGACTGGTCGGTGGATTCCCTTAGCTCGAGCGCCAGCCTGGACTTTTCTTGCTTGTAACCCAGACTGATGGACTGCAGTGGGAGCTGTAGTGTGTTCTTCCCAAAGAGGCCCGTTTCGGAAAGGCACCGTGGCAATCCCAGCCATTTTCGGATGAACGAGTTGGCTTTTGCGTCTATCTTACTCACGGCGGATGAGGGGATCTCGCTCATTTTCAGGGGCCACATTACCCTCCTGAAGAGTGTGAACTGATAGCACCAAACCCTGTACTTCCCGGGGAGTTGGCTCCGATCGATCTTTCGCAGGCCATCCGTGAGCTGTTTCATGACGGACCTCCCCATGTGCTTGTCTGACAGATCTGCGGTATACTGCCTTCCCAGGCTTCTGACGGGTTGTTCAGCCAGAAGGGGGATTTTCTCTCCCCCGACGGTGAAGATGTTGTCATTTCTGATTCCCCTTCTGAGTGACAGGCTATGAGATTTGGAAGGTTTTATCTTCATTCTGGCCCATGACATCAACTCGTCCACCCTTCCCAGCAGCCGAGATGTACATGCTGCTGTCTGAAGGAGGCTGGTTACATCATCCATATAACTCCTCACTGGGGGTAACCTCTGACCAGATGGTAATTTGATTCCTCCAACCACTTGTCTTGCTCCGATGACGATTATCTCAAAGGCTGCCACAAACAAGATTGGAGAGATGGCACACCCCATTGCAATTCCCACCTCCAACTGCTGCCACCCGGTGGTGAAGTTTTAGAGGGCAAAGCACATCTGCAGGGCACTGAAGTATAACACTACCAGGTTCTTGACGCAAGGAGGCATGTGGAAGAACTCCAAGGCGTAGTTGATCGGCTGATATGGGACTGAACCATATGCATTAGCGAGATCGAGCCAAACTACATGCAGGTCAGTCTTCTCCTGCTTGGCCTTCTGGATCTGATCCCAGATCATCGTAGAGTGCTCTACGCACCCTGAGAAACCTGGAACCCCTGCTTTCTGGCAGCTGGTCAATGTAGCCATTCTCTAGCAGGTAGGTGGTCATCCTCTTGGCCAGAACTGAGAAGAAGATTTTGCCTTCCACGTTCAGCAGGGCAATGTTTCTGAATTGGCCGATGTCCTTGGAGTTTGCTTCCTTTGGGATGAAGACCGCTACGGCCCTTTGCCACTCTGATGGAATGAGCTGCTTTTTCCAGACAGTTCTCATTATTTTCCATAGCAGCTCCAGTACCTTGGGACAGTTCTTATACAGCTTATAGGGGACTCCGTTGGGGCCTGGTGCTGATGAGGACCTTGCCTTCTTCACGGCTTGCCTGACTTCGCTAAGCTTGGGGGGCATGATGTTGAACTCAGCCGTCGGTGGCGCAGGCCGGGGCACGTACCCTGGTGTTCCTAATGGGATATTTCTTAACCGGTCACTGCACTGCCTTTTGACGTGCTGTTCCATTTGTTCCCTGGTTATTTCAAGCTTCCCGGACTTGTTTCCCTCCAGCAATTGCCTAGCGTGTTTGAAGGGGTCCTTGAAGAAGCTGGCTTGCTCTTTCTGCTTTCGCTTGCGGATGCGTTCCGCTCTGCGGAGACTGGCAAGCCTTCGCCTCACCTCATCCCACAGGACTTTCAGACCTTCTTTCTCTGCGTGGGGTGCCTTCGTCCAGCTTTTGCGGAGTTGTCGCCGTCTTTGCACTAGCTGGGTGATCTCCCTTTCCCTCCTCCCCCTTTCTCTTGGAGCAGTTCTCGGTTTGGAGATTGCTTCGCCAAACCTGTTTTTGCAGGCCTTGTATAATACGTCTCCAAACAAATTGAGCTTGGCTTCGGCACCTCCACGCAGCCTTTCCTCCAGAATCTTTATCAGGCCTATATCCAACGTGTGCC
The DNA here is from genome assembly GCF_016835505.1 of Polypterus senegalus. Classification (NCBI taxonomy): domain Eukaryota; kingdom Metazoa; phylum Chordata; class Cladistia; order Polypteriformes; family Polypteridae; genus Polypterus; species Polypterus senegalus. Next base: position 108,172,577 of record NC_053166.1, read on the forward strand.
ATACCTCTGCTTCGTTCGCCTTGGGCCATTTGAGCTTGTTCCTTCTTGCTGGTTTTTTGGTCTCTGCTTGCGGCTCTGTACCATGTGGGGTGGTGGGGATTGGGTGTTGCTGCCCCTGCAGAGGCTCCGCCTCCTCCAAGGGGCTTCCTTCCTCTGTCCCTCCTCTGCCTTCAACGATATTGGGTCCATCGACACTGTGGTTTTCTACCTGGCTTCTGGTCCCTCTTGTCTCACCCGCTTCTGCGGTGCAAGGTCGTCGTTGGCCTTTCTGATGACACTTTGCCTTCCCCTGGTGGATTCGCAGTCCCCTGTAGGTGGTCACCTTCTCCCATCCGCATACACACTTCCGGAGGATCCTCTGCTCATTGACTGGAGTTCTGATGTTCGCGTTATCCGTTTCCATTGCCGTTGCCATTACCATGTGGTCCGTCCTGTTAGGCCCATCTTCCATCCCGCCTCTCGGTTGTCTTTGTGTATTTTCTGTAGTTCTAAGTGGGTGTCCCTCTTACTAGGGACTGGTGGGTTAGGTTACTAGCCGCCCACTCCCAATGCGGTTTTTCCCTGCTGCCATCCAGTCTTTCCTGGCTGTCCTCCAGTCTTCCCTGGACTCCAACTGCCCTGTTCGCAGTAGTCACTGGGGTTTCCAAGAAACATCAGACTGTACTTGAATCACTATCCCAGAAAGAATTTAACCTGGATGAACACAGCTCTATATTAACACTCATTAGTTATTGCTAAATGTCAGTAAATAACAAGACAACTTCAGTGAGGTAATGCTCAAGTTTTACTTAAATCATTTATTCAGTTTATAGAAACAAAATGGAATAAATATTGAATATTAAAAACTTCCAACCATAACAATTCAAATCACAGTCACACAGCAAGATTCAAATCAGGTGGTGGCTTTAGTTGTTGCAGTCTTCTTAAGCCAGGTGTGATACTTGTTAGTGCTGGGGCAGTAGATGGCAAACAGTACTGTCTTCTCTCTTATGATGTCTCTGAAAAATGCTTTTAAAATCTTGTACTTATAGGGTGCCTTTGATGGCTGTTTATGTAAGACCTTGCATTAGTCAAAACTGGACCACTGATAAGTTCCCATAGTCTGGTTCATTGTTTAGTGAGATTAATTTAATCTAGTTATAAGAAACATATTGACTTACAGTGTCCCAAGCCCCAGTGCCACATCTCCTTACAATCATATACATACTGGTTAGTTTATTTCAGGTTATACCTATCCTGTTACCTAATTCACCTGAACATAGTGAGGGCAATCTGCAAATTAATTTTGCAGTTGTAGTAATGTGTCTCCGTGAAGTTATACTAAAATATATATAGTGAAATATTTACAGTATACAGTATTTACTTTTGCTATATTTCACTCCTTATATGAAATTTCAATAAGTGGATATCTATTGCGCAGGCACATGAGCAGCTAATGGGTTAATGTGAGCACAGTTAAAACTGAAGAGTGAGAAACATAAATAAAGAAAAAGTACTTTTGTTTTAAGCAGAGGTGAAAGCATTGAAAAGCATATGGAGGATCACTCAAAGACTGGAATGCTTGGTGTTGCACATCGGTTTATCCTGGTTTGGTCAGTACCCTCAGGATTTGACTTTGGATGGGGAGAACAAGAAAAAAGGTATTCAACCCCCATTGTCCATGTTTAGTTACTTCAGGTTGTCTTAATATAACCCAATATGTGAAAAATCAAGAGGTGGCTGATTAAAATGTTTTTTCACTTTTTAGATGTATCTGTCATGTCATGAAATAGTATGTTTGAAACAAAAACAAAGTATCTTGAACCATTATGTTAAGAGAGCTTTGCCAAGTTCCACATGCTAATTAATTAAAGGGAAAGGCTTTGTTTTGATGATAGGAGAATTAGTATACTATGGAAATTGTTTTAATACGAACATAAATTGTGTAAATGTAATAGACATCATATGAAAGTTTAAACAGTATTTTCTGTTTTTTAATATATTGAAATGTATTATATTTTTGTAACATCTGAACATCTATTTTGTTTCTGTCATAAAGGCTTTTACAGGTTTTTATCAGCTCTCTTTTTAAACATTGCAGAATCTTTCAGCACACTTAAGTAGATAAATCATAAATTCTACACATTTTGATCTTTAAATGCAACAGTCCATCTATCTGAGTCATGTTAGTTCAAATTAGTGCCATGACTGATATGGAAGCATCAAATTTAAGGCAGAAATCATCGTTCTAAAGAATAAAATAAAAAATACAAAAAAAACACGCTTGTGTTATATAACGTATAAGAAGGGATCACATGCCAGAGGGTGGGCATGTATGTTTACACACCTTCGCTGGAGACAGTTATTGGCGCCAAATAGCAGTAAATTCCACTGAAGTGCTTTAGACAGGCATTATATCTGCATGTGCCATGACTAATCATAATGTAAAAGAGGGGTGATAATACCCAGTGTAAGGGCCCAGGGATATTTTGTTGCAAAAATATAACTGTCTATTCAATTACAGTATGTTGTCATTTGTAGTTATAATTTGTAAACAAATTATGTATACTTGCTAAAGGAACCAAATAAGAACTATGCACACTCCACTTCTCTAGGAACACAGCACAAGCTTTTTGAGACTATTCACAGATTACATTGTCAAAGGGTGGAAATGTAATAATAGGTTTGAAGTGTGCCACTGTAATATCTAAAGTTTATTTCAAAGCCATTAAAAACTGGCAGGGTGAAAATGGCCAGGAAGATAGACATAAACAGGTTATTTTAAAATGCTGACGCTTGCTAAATCAATATATGGCCAGAATGACCAAGGGCCACTATTTGCAGAAGCCATGAGTGACTAGAAGGTGTTATTTAGGTGCAATCTAGAAATAACATAGACAGCCCAGATGGCAGTATACCATACCTGGCAAGGTCCATAAGAAATTCTATATATAAATATGTGAGTGTTTATAATGGTTGGATCCATCATGAAGCCAGAAGCCGTATCCATGCTACTGAACACCCTGCCGGACAGGGCTCATTTAGCTGTCAGCATTCCCCTTTGAAGAAACTGAATGATGACTGTGTGTTCCGTTGGCTTTTCTCCGGTCTGTATATGTATGTATAAATAATCATGCGTTGTATTTTCGGGGTGGAAGCTACATTTTGAAGCAGGTAATGTGCATATATCTCATTTTGTACCATATTGATCTCGTCTGATTATTTCCACCATGGTTACTAAAGGGATATGTATGGCTTAAGTCTGTTCTGCATAACACAATCCCAGAGAACAAGTGCCCCCTGCTGGATACAGCTTTTGAAATATTTTTTCACAGCTTTAAACAATCAACAAAGAAAGGCTTTCTGAAAAAACTCTAATTTCAAATTATGATAATTTCATGAAAAAAGTGAACATTTGCTAGAAAGTTATTAAAAGTAATGCAGTTGAAATGTCTGCTCTTGCAGTGAGTAAAAGTAAATTTCCCAGTCTAATCACGTCTGATACTTATTCATCCTTTTAGTTGTTTGTGCTCTTCATTGCCTAGCTTGGCCTTCAGACCTGCTACTTTTTACATTTTGGCCCTGAGTATCTACGGCATTTAATTTAACAACTGGATGAAGAATTGACTGCTTCAGAGTGTACAGGCCTGTAAGTATTTTTCTTTAATTGGTTTGCTTCCTTTTATGTTTAGTTTAGTTGGCTTTCTGCATTGTTTATTTCATATTATAATAGTGGCTGTTGGTATTAGGGGAGAGTAAGCATAAAGGGTCTTCTCCTGTTGTTAGCAATGAACATTTATATATTGTATTCCACAATGTACCAAAATTGTTTTGATTTCATCACCAAACTTCATAGATGATTTCCTGTAAGTTGCATGAAAACAACATTATTTATACCATTTGATGTCTTCACTGTCAGGATAGTGCATTGTTGTTCTCTGTTTTATTTTATTAGCAGCATACCAATTTTTGATATAACGGGACAATACTGATCATGTGTGGTCTTTTCTTTATACATTTATTTTGTTTATTTTGCATACTTTATACTAACGTTAACCGTTGATTATCATGATTTATATAGATTTTATGTATTGCTTTAATTATATAACATATATTATATAACTTATATTATAAGTATATTGTATTATATTTCTATATATGGTGTCCATATTGATAATTTTAATTCTTTCTTTTACTAGCTCTGAATATCACATATCAAAGAAGCCTATCCTAGTCCATTTTCTGCTTTTGAAACCCATCATGGATGGATTCTGTCTTGTGCTTGAAATGAAGACAGAAATTCTGCTCTCTAAAAGTTTTTAATTATTTTGCAGACTCTGATTGGATCTAGAAAGCCAAACTAAAGTATCAGACTAAAGGCCTTCTTAGATCAGATAAATGTATTGATTTCATGGTTGATGTATGTATGTGTAATTGTTTTGCAGTGGTGGTACCAGTTTATTAGAATCCACATATCATTGACTTGTACATTGATTAAGAATAGTGAAGGTGAGCTTCTGATGAATAAACTTTGACTTCTTTGAGTGTGTCTGCTGCTGTTGAATATTCTACAAAGTGCATGATTCAAAACAATGGTAATAAGTAAAGATGGACACTGAAGGTGAAATGCATGCAAAGCCAGCTGAAATTTACCAGATGTTTTTGATTTAGCACATTTTTTCTAAGCAACTCCACCAGTTCAGTGTTGTACACAAAATAGAGGAAATAGGAACAATATAAAGCTACCAATAACGTAATTTGCACTTGTGAAATCTGTTTCAGTATTTTCTTGAGAGAAAAAAATATGTTTTGGAAGTGCAGCTAGAGAATCTATATGCAGGCAGACTGTACAGATAAACATGGCTCTAACTAGTGTTCAACCCAGAGATTTCAAGTCATAATTTTTGTTCTGTGCATCTGACAATGGCATTATAAAATTAAAGACCAAATGGAATGACACATAAAGTGTGGTGGGGAAAGACTAACCATGCAGTGTGGCATCTGGCAGTTGTAGGTAATATCCATGACCAAAAAGCAAGGGCACCACATTATACTAGGGAAAAATGCCTGAGCATTTCAAACAAAAGCATCATTATAGCACATAAAACCAAAAGTTACATGCTTGCCTCATTAGGAAAATGAGAAAAAGGGAGAAAGTACATTTTTGTAAATCTAATACAGTAAAATAATAAAATGTTTTAAAATATATTTGTACAGAGTGACTTTATTTATACTCGTCTTTCTTAAAAAGGAAGCTTAAAATTCAAAATTAACTCAAACTGGTGCAGTGTCAATATGTTATGTTCAAAGTGAATGATGAGTTTTCTTTTATAATAGTTTTCTGACATGATAGTTGATGTATAAAGCATAGCATATAAAGTGAAATTAATATGAGATTGGAGTAACATGAGATTTTTTCATCAGTATTTTTGATGTTTGCTGTTGTCTAGCCTTGGCCACCGTAGACACCTGTTGTATCAGTGGAAATATGAGATTAAATTTTTTTCTCACCCATCATTACAAACAAATAACATATAGCATAGGTAGGTAACATATTAAAATATATCATTTTTGGGTGTTGTGTTCCTTTAAAGTAGAACTAAGTTTACATATAATCAATATTTATTAATATGTATCATTCTCTGCTACCAGACATTTAATGTGTAACATGCCTTTGAAAATTTTTAAGACGAGGGTTGTTTCCCATGTAGCCTTCTGTGCTCAAGGCTAAGGTGGGTAGGGATATGTTTTTCTCTTCAAATCTTCTAGGGCTGTTTAGTCTTTTTTGTAGTCTGGTGACCAAAAGTGCACATAGCACTTCATATGTAATGTCACTTCTATGTCTCAGAGGTTAAACTTTTGCAACACAGCAAAATTTAAGTAAAGTGAAGGGGACTGAATACTTTCTGAATCCACTGTGAATTAGTATATATATATGTTTCATGCAATATAATCTAATATTTTAATTGCCTTTCTGATTTCTTCTGTGCATTGCCTGGAGACAGCGGAGGTTGATAGTGATGTTTCAATGTTAACTTTAAAATCCGTTTCTGTGGTGGCTTCTTGTAGGTCTTTGCAATCTATCCTTTATTTAACTTTAATGTTCAGATACCTGCATGTAGGGTTCACCTGGCTAATCAAACATATATGAGTATACCTAGTTTATACAAAAAAGTGTAATTACTCTTACAGTTAAATTATTGTATACAAGGTTATTGCTTCTTGATTTTGTAATACAGTATGAAGTATTATGTAAATCATTGATTTAGAAAATGGCTTGTAAACGATAACCAAAATATTTTGAATAAACAATGTGTATTGTATTTATTTTGAACTTATGTAATTGTTTTAGAGTGTTTCAACTATAAATAAGTGAGTGTAGTGTTTCACAGTTGAAAAATTACATGCAAAACATTTTTTGGGGGTAATTTTGAGAAATTATGTGAAATGAAACTTTGCTATTTTGCCCTTCAACAGCTTTACTGCATATATCGTTGAATAAATAATTGGCGATGAAAGCATTAAGCAGAAGGAGTACTTTTCTTCAGCCTAACATCTTAGTGTACCAAAAGTAGATACTGTAACTTTTGGGTGGAGTGGGGAGATGGCAGTGGTTTAGGTGATTGGGGCTCAGATTATCAATGTTTTACTGTTCTTAGTATTCAGTTAACAGGCTTATACTTTAGATTCACATCTTAACCACTTGGCAACATTGGGTGTTACTGTTTATACAATATATTTAGTGACAATTTTATCTTATTTCTAGAAGTCATTATAGTTTTAATAAAAGAAGAGCAACATAATGTTATAGGTGAAAGAGTCATTGCTTTTGCTTTTATACAATTAAAGTAAGGGATTTTGTTTATGTCTTCTTTGGATGTGTTCCTCTCTAAATGTCCTGTGACTTGTTAGGACATTTAACTTACAAAATTCCCCTTTGGTAGGAAGAAGGGGAGACCAACATACAACCTTTTGTGACTTTATAAGCCAACAAGTCAGGAGATAATTCATGGTAAAGAGCCTTTTGTGGTTAACCTTAACTGGCATAGTACATAATTTTCAATGTCAGAAGAAGCACTACATTACATTACATTTGCATTAGAGTAAGTGTTAAAAGGGAACTGTTGATGACAGATGTTGATACCATGGAGCATTCAGAGGACTTAGTTGATGCCACCTGTGAAAAGGATGAGGGTAAGTGAGCTTTATATACCTCAGTTTTATCCAAAGTAGAGTGGCATAGAACTGCCAACTGTACTAAGTACACTTTTCATTTTCTGCCCCCTTCCTTAGGCCCCTCAGATGGACAAAGAATGGCAAAATTGGAACTGATGGAAGAAAAAGAATTGTGGATCATTTGCCTCTTTCATTGAACAGCAAAGTCAGGCTAATATATTTAGACATGGAACAGAAGCAATGTATTGGTATGCTAGGCATATTATGAATTACTACAAATACTTTGCTTATTAAAAAACATTATAGTCTGAAATTTGTATCCACTCTTTCCAGTTATTGATGTGAAAAACAGTAGGAAAAGCAAGGAGCTGAAAAGAGCAACCTGCAAATGATTATATTTAGTAAGTTTTGTTTAGCTACACTAATACAATATTTAAATGGGAATGCTAGTCATGGATTGTCAAAACTGTGCAAAATGATTATTTTATTTTCAAAAATCCAATATGTACAGTATAATAAAGGGTACACTTTTGTCACTCCCTTACTTCCTCATGTACTGTGTATTTTGGCTACATAGATGTTTTCTTGAATGTTTTTTAATCTTGTCATCAGTCTATATACTGTAATTGGCACCCATTAGCAAGATCATTGCATTTGGCACAGCTGCTCATTTTCTGCCATCCTAGTTCTTTCCCGCCAGACAGAAAACAGTGTACCTACAGTACCTAATTTAATTCTTCAACATGTCTGGGAGTAGAATGGCTCAATCTGCATCTTCAAAGCCAAGTGTAAACAAAGATACTCATATTTTAACAGTCTTGAAGCCAGAGTAACACCAAGGAGAACATGTATAGAAAAATGATGATTGATTATACAAAATGTGTATTAGTTAGGGATATGTAAATGAGTATAACAAAAATAATGAAATAACCCAAGAGCCTGTTTGGGCCTTCCATTAACTAGGTGAGTCGCTCTGCCTTTTAGGTAGCTAGTCAACTTCTTGACCTATGTACTTTCATCATTAGTCCCCTGCCTTACCTCCTGTACCTCTCTTTACTTCTCACCAATTCAGTATTCTGCACTCCTGTACCCTTAGCCCCAATCTCACTCAGTCAAAGTGAACCGTGTGCTGACAGTATGTAGGCAAGATAATAGCTAAGTATTGAGAGGTATAAGGTTTTTTATCAGACATAAAGTATTACTTTAGCCAGGACATATTCATTAGGAGATCATCATGAAATTAGTATAGATTCAATAACTCAAAATAATACTTTTCCTAAATCCACCATATATAGCCGGGGTGGCTAACTCTGATCCTGGAGAGCCACAGCGGCTACAGGTTTTCATTTGAACCATTTTCTTAATTAGTGACTAGTTTTTGTTACTAATTAACTTCATTTAATTTATTTGCAATATAGCAAAGGTATTACTTAAGACAACCATCAAAAGAAAAGAAAATACACCAGTAGGTATAGTCACTTGCTTTTTAAAGTATTAAGTAAAATGAAATAGGTAAATTGGAAGTAAAGTGTTGCTCTTGTTGTCATAATAGAAAGTGAGAATTAGATTCTAAGGTTTAGAAATTACACTCTATTTGCAAGATAAATTCATAATGTATACTTAATGTGCCCTTCATTGTTTTATTCATTACAATAAAGCACAAACAGTAAAACCTTGTCTTTCCTAATGTGTTTGTCACTTTACTCTTTCTTTCAGTTAATACAATAAATAACTCATGACATAGTCATTTTGCTTGATGATTATGCATTTCTTATTATATGTCATTAGATCACAGACTCGAAGTTTGATGTGAACAGAATATGACAGTGGTTCTAAAAGCAATATCGCAGCATGTGTTTCTGGAGCAGGTGAAAGTTTCAGTATATTGTCAATTTATTAATCTGCGCATCTTCATCTTCATAGACGTAAATAGCTGGCAGATCTTCATTGAGATTTTGTTATTTTATTTAGTGAATTTTACTCCAATTCACTACTTTTCATTAAAAAGGGATTTTGACCTAAAGTGAAAAATAATGGATAATGGACAAGTGTTCTGAAAAATAAAGTTTACTGTTGTCCACATACAGTATGTCTAAGAAAACATCTTTAAAATTTGAATTTGAGGGTAAGTCCATATTTTAAGAAGAAAGGTTGATTGACATCCCTTTTTTCATTTTAGAAACTTGTGATTTTAGGATCAAGCATGTGTAAATTCCAGTGCAATGCTTATTTAGTTTATCTTTAAAGTATAAAAACAGGCATTGAAAATTACAGCTGACTGTTTGGGAGTTAATGGTGCCTATAAAGAGAGTCAGTATAAAGTATCTCTGTGAACCTAGCCTCACTGTCTAGAAAGTGTCTTTAAGGGACTTTCTGATTATTGTCTACAAAGAAAATGGCGACACACAAGTTAATTTATAAATTGAACCCTGTAGAGTTTTAAATTCCATATGGAATTAATTTGACTTAGAATTGCTGGGTAGATTAGAAATGTGTTTGTTTATTATGCTGTTACAGCATTATTTATTTTAAAATTTTTGTTTACAAAACTAAATGTGCATGCCTTTTAGTTTCACAGGTCTCTGGCTGTACTTCATTGATTTTTTAGGGTATTTTTGCTTGCACCTCTTCTTTGATTTGTTTTTGCACATGACCTTGAAATTAATTTATCTGTTTTGTACATACTGTACAAGGCATTTACTGTATTCATAGCTGAAAGTCAGTTTCTCCTCAAATCTGAGGAAGTGAGCAGTGTACTATAGCATTCATCTGTGTTCTTAGTTTTGGTATCAGCTTGTAATCTTGAGGAATGAGTTTCTTTTATTGTGAAGTTGTCTTATTTTTAATAATTTTTACATTTGTTTTTTTAGGAATTGAAGACACTGCCTACAGCTAGAGCTGAATGATTTGGTTAGAAAAGAAGGGGACAGAAAGTGTGTGATCTTTTTTTGTTCACTTCAAATCCTGGGCTAACTGTTGATATGCCAGATAAAAGCCCACTTCCGTTTTTCCCCTCTCTATTTTAATGCGTCTCTAATGGAGCTATTCTTGACAAATAGGTACTCAGTGTCTGCACATGGACTGTTCACTTTCTAGAGAATCTCCCTGATTGATCTCTGGGTGTTTTTTTTTCTGTGTTCATCATAATTGCACTTATGTAGAAACCCAACTTGAAGCACTAAAAGTTTTGCTGAAAAAAACAGAATTTAGACACTGATGTCTCGTTAGCATCTCTTTGACATTTCCGTGTTTGCATTTTATGGATGTTAGTGATTATGGCCTGTGGTCTTTTGGGAAGCTATGGAAAATTTAAACAGTTGTTAACTACCCTGTACTATTTGCACTTAAGTCAATTCTCATTCCTGAGAAGAACGTGTGCATAAATGAGTATCATGTGCTACATAAATAAGGCTGTACCTTAAAGAACACATTTTTGGAAAGAAGATGAAGGTTTATCATAAACTTTTCACAGTAAGTGAGTCTAATTCTAAAAAGATGGCACCATTTGGAACCTAATAATCTCTCATAGAAAAGAAGGAAATGGTGAGAGAACTTGAGAACCTAGTCTGTTTTCTCTAGACAGACTGTTTTTATGGTAGTACTGACATCATATTTGATTTCCAAAATTTCCTCCCAACCAGAGGAACATGGCACAGGATCTACAGAGAAACAAAATTAAATGGGATGAATTTGAAATGTGGACCAGTATTAGGTTTGACATAGTGCATGTTGTTTGGTGCATGGACAAAAGAGAGATTCTGATTTTGACCGCCATGCACAGGTATCTGTTTAAAAATCTCTCAAATAGGTTATAAAAATGCTAAGCCCACATGTGTATTAGACTACTATGAATCCCTTGCAGGAACTGAAACTCTAGACAAAATGATGAGGACGTAACAGGTTATTTAAAGAAAACAAAAGGATGGAACATTAAGTTTTTTTTTTCATTTCATTTTACACGTTTGTTTAGTGTGTTTGTTCTGTGTAACAAATATTCATGCAAAATGGCATATTTTTAATTTAGGATGTACTGTAGTTGTGCAATGAAATCCTGAAGAGGTGGAGGGCTTCATTGGCAAAGCTTTTTTAGGCTGTCACGGGCCAGTGTGACTAGATGCGCTAAATGCTCACTATCTTATAATACTAGGGGGCTTTGCCCCCACTCACTTCTCTTGCCAACTCCCCTGGCCTGTGCTATGCGCCAGCCACTTCACGTCTCTGCTGCTCACTTTTGTGGATTTGACTTTTGCCAAACAACAAATCTTTTAATTCTCACAGATACGCATCTTCATTGGGAAGAAACAGTACTTTTCACGGATGGCAAAACGAATTAGATGATCTACAAGTCTCCGACTTAAAGTTTAAATCTAAACAATATATTCAATCTCTTTTCACTGTTCTGTTATTTTACTAGGTAATAATTTCCGTTTGTTTGCACAAATGGAATCTTTACTATAATTTTTTTGAGGCTTTCATATTTTAGCATTTTCATTATCTCTAACCTACTCCGCATGTGTATCGCGCCAACATTTTAGAATTTTGAAGTTGAATACTATTCTCTTCTTTGTCATCTACTCTTTGTCTTTTATTTCCGGCCCCGGGCGTGGTTAAATTTCTTGGCATAAAGTCTTGTCTCACAGGACGTGAAAGTATCTCTCTGAAAAAGTCACGTCTTTTCTCAGGCTAAAAAGTCTCATCTCGTTACAGGATTTTTTTATTATAATGCAGAGATTTATTTCTACACAATGTAACGAGAATTCTTGTTGGAGATGTCAGACATGCAATGTAAGGATACAGGCCATACTGGTGAAAGAAGGCATTAAAAGGAAAGTTGGTGGGAGAGCAGAAGCCAGTGATACTTGATGTGTGAAGAGTGAGAAGTTCTCCTAACATTGTACTAAACACTCTACCTCACAGAACAAAACTTAAGCCAACCCTAGCCACTTTCACCAAGTCTGAAGACATCTTCAGTTAAGCTTTTTTATTTCTTTGGACTTATTTCTTTGAAATTATAATGTGTAAGTAAAAATATATTTTTAGAGTCACTTTGTTAACTAAAAGTTTTATTAACAAAATTGATAAAAACTTACAAACATTATGTTTGGTTTTAATTCTTAGAACTGTGTCTGCCGATGGTCTTCATAGATGGGCTAACCACTTTGATCAGTGGGATCTACCAGTCCTTTTTATTCTGCCTTTCCACTTTCTGATTGACTTTAAAATTTCATGTCAAGGGAACTACACCCAAATTATTAACCATATAGAACTTTAAACTAAAATCACTGTTCTGAACCTTGTATATATTGAATTTGTTCACTGCTTGGTCCACAGTAAGTGTCATTATTTTTCAGATACTTGGTAGGAAGTAAGCAGACAAGATGGAAAGAAAGCATTACTTTAACTCTTCATAGAACTTTCGATCCAGGGGTTGCTTATTTTGCATTACTATATTCCTTGCCTTAGTTAACAAGAACCAGAAACAAGGATTTAAAAGAGAGTGAAAGAGACTGAAGATAGTGAGCTGATAGCTTCCATATTGTTAAGCTTCATGACAAATACATAGTTGCTGTGTAAATGATTTTATCCTTTGGAGGTCATGAACAAAATTGAGATGACAGTGTGGAAGGGACATGTTTTTACAGTGTTAGTTATTAATGTTACTATTTTTGACTGGATTAAACATGGGGACAGTACTATGTAACTGGGTGCATATAAAATACAATAAATGTGATTTTTTTGTTTACAGAATGTGATTATGATCAAAGTCTATAAACAAGAGCGTTATGAAATGCACTCATTGCTAATTTCAAAAAAGTTTGTTCGAAAGTTGTAATATATTTTAATAACCAAGGAGACCTTTTACTATCTTAAAGAATAACAACTGTGAATCTGTCTGAGCAGCAGTTGTGTGATTATCCATAGTATAGGATAGTATTAGTATAGTATAAGATTAGGACATTTTTGTAATAAGTATTTGCACAAAGGTAGTTCTAACTTGGGTTTACTATAAGTTCAGAGCTCTTTTGGTTATGTTATTAATATCAGGCTGAGGGGTTTTGTCTAATGTAGCTAGATAAACTTAAGACATCAGGGAGAATGTGAGTATCAAAATCCGTATTATCATTTCAAGATCCATTTTCTTTTGACTGTATCATTTTTCCCTTGTCGGCAATTGGATTGTTAAAGTTGTAAGATCATGGATTGGCTCATCTCAGAACCTATGACGTCCTTTCTAATGGGATTTCTACACATTTGCTCCATAGCCTCACTCTACAGGTCTTTGCTGTGAAGAGCCTACATTTGGTCTGTCATTATTTTAATTTTTATAAATACTAGGGGGTTTTTCCCCCTGGTTGCTTTGCTTGCCAACCCCTGGGCCTGCGCTACGCACTAGCCTCTTTGCAGTTCTGCTGCTCACGTATGGGAATGTGGATGTACAATTTAAACAGATTGTTATTTTCATGGGTAATGTTACAAATGCATAATAGAACTAACTATTTTACATTATAGCGAGTAGTTAACCATAATAAAACATAGAAAAACGTAATAATTTATAAGTAAATTATGTTTCATGTTACATTAAGAATTATTCATTGCATAATATGATTTTGTTCTGTTTGGCTTTGAAATTAACACGCAAATACTTTATAAACTTACACTTTTACTGTAAAACTTTAGTAAAAACAATTTTTTGAATTAACTTTTTGTCAATATCACTTTGAATTTTGATTCTGTGTTTGGAGTTATTTGGTCTCGTCTAGGTTAAAATTTATAAGAGCTGAGAGTGCAGGAACTGTGTCTGTCAAAACCATTCACGCGAATGGGAGGTGAGAGTACCGTGTGCGTGGTTTAAAAATGGTTGAGAGGAGGGCGTGACTTGAAAAAATCTCTTGAAAAAAGTCTTGTCTTGTCTTGTTCCAGGATTGTTTTTTATATAATAGAGAGATAGATTGTCAGCATGGTAGACTACCAATTTTGTGATGTTCTGAAACAATAAACAGTACTACTTGTTGCTCATTTTATGCAGATTTAACAATCTGATAGGGTAATCTCAATTATTTAAATTTGTATTGCAGTGCATTTAATACTTCTACGGTTCATCCTCTTATTGATTGTTGAAAACCAGTTATCAGGTGGGATGTAGTTGACATAATTCCACTACCTTGGCATTAGCATAATTTTCTTCAACCTTTCTTGCGAAGACTTGAAATATATGTTTTGTTGTTTGTGAGATAAACAACTGGAGTTCAAAGAAAATTTCAAAGATCACATCAGTTTTTTAAATTTAAACTGTTAGTCAAGCATTAAGCTGACATACATAGTAACCTGAGAGAAATACAGTGTATGTCTACTGACATTTGTTGATTTTTCTTTTCTGCTTTTCCAGGCTGTGTTTCTGAAACCAAAAGAAGTTTCCAAACTGGATGCAATTGTTGTACCCTCTTCAGATCGTTCTTTGTCAAAAGGCATTGTTGTGGACAGTGCACGCACAAAGAAGGTGCTACGTATTACTGCAAAGGACCGCAGCCTTGAGTTCAAAAACAAGCTGCATGAAGATGGTGGCAAGCTTTTTTGTACATGCTGTAGTGTAGTTCTTGATCACACTCGCCGCTCTGTCATCATCGATCACTTGAAATCACAGGGACACATTAAGAGGGAAAAGCAGGCACAGGAGGATGACCGCTTCAGGAAGAAACAACGAACTCTGACCACAACATTTCAGCAGATTGGGCCTGGGCACTCGGTGGGAACCAGAGATGTGGCCAGGGATTTATTTATATCTTTTTTGGAAGCTGGAATTCCATTAGAGAAGGCAGATCACCCATCAATTCGAAATTTTCTGTTGACACATGTAAACAATGGCACTTCTATCCCAGGGGCAGATGGGCTGCGTAGAAAATACATTTTAGAGATGTACAATGAAAAGAAAAATACAATAAGGCTAAAGCTTCACAAAAAGAAACTGGCTATTATTGTAGAAGAAGCTAGTGACATCGATGAGCGGAAAGTTCTCAGCATCTTGGCTGCACCAATGGAGAGAGATGGTCAAGGTCACCTCCAACCGTATTTACTTGAAACAAAATTTTGGTCAACTATTTCACACAGCTCTGTAGCACAATCAGTAGTACAAATATTGTCCCAGTATGACATAGATTTTGATGATGTCCACATTTTGGATACAGACAATACTACATATATGAGGAGAAGTTACAGCTGCGT
This sequence comes from Polypterus senegalus, assembly GCF_016835505.1. Classification (NCBI taxonomy): domain Eukaryota; kingdom Metazoa; phylum Chordata; class Cladistia; order Polypteriformes; family Polypteridae; genus Polypterus; species Polypterus senegalus. Next base: position 108,187,952 of record NC_053166.1, read on the forward strand.
ACTGAAAGGGCTTCTGACAAACTGCATTCATGTCACACGTCTGGAACACATAGTGGAGCTTGTGACATCTGCTTTCCAGAAGCCATTTTGGCTGGCCCGCCAATATGTGGAACTCTTTCAAAAATTGTTTGCATTGCCAGGGGGAATAAAGTCTCGCTACCTGCAGTGCCTGCGTGAAGATAACCCTTCAAATATTGCCACAATTCCCCCACAAGTGCGCCTGTCTGAATGCAGTTCATTCCTTGCTGCTGCGAAGTACCACAGTGAGCACTTTGACATTCAGCAGCAGTTTGTTGAGAAAGAAATGGAGCAAATGAAAACTCCATGTCACACACTTCAAAGCCTTAAGGTATGAATCATTATTTAAAATATTTGTAAATTTTCAAAACATTTACTTTTATACATAAAATATATATTCTAAATATTGAAGGTATATAGATATGACATGCTGTGTAGTACATTTATTTATTTTTATTGAAGAACATCATAACAGTAAGTGCTTTTGTAGTCTTATGTATTTTATTTTGGTGAGAAAGAAGAGAGGCCATTAATTTATTTCCACATTATTTCCAATTTCTTTTTTCTGTTGCCAGTACCCTAACACAGAATAGGTGAATAGCTCTTTTTTGCAAGTATTGTTTTTTATACTAGGACATTTTTCTCAAAGTATTACTATTAAATTTGACCTTTACAAAATCTGTTCCAAATTACATCCTAATGGAAAATTAACATGGAGGTTCAATATATACAAGCAGACATTCCCAAAATATTTGAGAATGACCCCAAGGACCAGTGAACCTCACAGAACCAACAAAAGATTAAAAAATACAGTTTTCACTAAGGAGAACATCAACTCATGCTTTTTTCTTAATCCGTCAAAATGTAAAAATATTTTTTTTAGAATTCAATACTAACCTGCTTTTAATAATATAGTAAAACAGGGAGACATGAGTACTTACTTGTTCTCCTTAAACTTGAAAATGTTGAAGAGAAACACTGACATAAAGCAGTTTGTTGTATAGCAGCATGCCCTGTTGTTGTGTGCATATGTGAAAAGGTGGGCTTCCCCATTAACTTAGCACCCACTTTTACCAATCATTTGCTTCTTGTCCAATTCTAGGAGATGCTTGATGATGAGGGATGCCTTCTACGACTGCAGCTAAGTTTTATCTCAGAAAAATTAGAAAATATTGCAAACCTACTTGGTCGCTTCAAGCTGCATGTACCTGTTGCAACGGAAGTAGTGGACACCTTGGATGAACTGCGTGCATACCTGGAGTCACAGCTTCCAGTAGAAACAGAAAGCTGGGAAGAGCCTGGCATCTCTAGGGCACTTGAAGCTGAACTTTCCCAACTCTTCCGAGATGCCTTCCAGGAAGCCAGTTGCCAGCTTGCTCATTATATTATGGAAGATGGGCAACCCGGTTATGAGTTTTTAAAGGCAGTGAGAATCTTTGCTCCAGCAAAAGCTCACTTTCTATCACAGAGAAAAGAAGACTACAACGTGATTCCTGGCTGGGACAGCATTCCAGATGAGGAGTTTGAGATGTACAAACAGATCCTGGTATGTGGTTCTACAGGGGAGGCTGACCTGCAAGCTTTCTGGACACATGCATCTTCCCGGATACCAGCACTTGCCTCTCTTGCACTGAGCTGGGTAAATAGTGTTGCTAACTGGGCTGATACAGACCGCAGCCTTGGGCTGGAAAAGCTAATACGGTGCAAAAGACAGAGTGGTGTTGATGAGGAGGAACTGCAGAAGCTGACCGTGCTGTTTTACAACAGCGACGAAACCACACATTTCTCTTCAGACTGGTGACAGGATTCCATAAGGACAGCTGAACTATTTACTATTCCACTTTTTTCCTCTTTGTGAAGCCCATATTAGTTTTTATTTGGCCTAACTAACTGTATTTGGTTGTGGGGGGGGATACGTTTCTCTTATTTTCTTATAGTTTGTATTCTGTAACAAAATGGAAAGTGATTTACTGGAATGAAGAAAATGTACACAAACTTCACTGAGCCAATAAAGTGCAAAATAAGTCTGTGTATATATACAGTGGGTATAGAAAAGAATCATCCCCTTCAAAATATTCCCTTTTTTTTTTGCTTTACATCCTTAAATGAAAACACCCAAACCAATATTTTTTCCAGCTTTACTTACTCAGTGCAGTCTATAACATCCAAGGGAAAGATATCACAGCTACAGTTTAGAAGAATTTTAAAAAATCAAAAAACAAGAAATACTGAGATTAATAAAGGATCACCGCCCTCCTAAACTCAATCAGGTGTAAGTAAGCGTCATTTCCATTGCAGACCATGGTTACTGGCTTAAACCTGTGATCAGTTGTATTCAGTGTGATTAGTGAAGCATAAAAACTGCTGTTCCTGGAGCATTCGCTTGCTTGGTAGTGCAACTGACGGCAAACAACTAACTATGGGTGGCAAGCCACTTTCAAAAGATCTCAGGGATGGAGTTGTGGACAGACATAAGGCAGGAGATGGATACAAAGAAATCACAAAGGCTTTATCAATCCCAAAGTCCATAATAAAGAAGTGGCAAGTGTTTGTACTACTAGTACCCTCCCTGGATCCGGCTGTCCCTCCAAACTGGATGGAAGAGCAAGGAGGAAACTGGTAAGAGAGGCTACCAAGAGGCCAATGGCCTCTTTGAAGGAGTTACAGGATTTTATGGCAAAGAGTGCGCATTGTGTGCATGTGACAACAATTTCACAAGCGCTCCACAATTGTGGCTTGTTCAGGTGGGTTGCAAGGGAAAAAACACTTCTCAAGAAGGGCCACATTAAGGCTCGTTTGAGCTTTGCCAGAATGCACCTTGAAGATTCTGATGCCAAGTGGAAAAAGGTCTTATGGTCAGATGAGACCAAAATCAAACTATCTGGCCTCAATACCAAGTGGTACACCTGGTGGAAATCCAATGCAGCGCACCATCCACAACACACCATACCTACAGTAAAGCATGGAATGGCAGCATCCTGTTGTGGGGGTGTTTCTCTGGAATGGATGGGACAAAATACCGCCAAATTCCAGTCCTCTCTGCCCATAAAGTTGAAGATGGGCAGAATGTTCACCTTTCAACATGACAATGACCCAAAGCTCACAGCAAAATTGACTGCACAGTGGCTGAAGGAGAAAAAAAGTGAATGTCCTCATGTGGCCCAGAACTAAATCCCATTGAAAATCTGTGAAAAGATTTGAAGATGGCAGTCCACCAACGTAAACCATCCAATTTGACCAAACTTGAACAGTTTTATAAAGAAGAGTGCGCAAATATTGCTCAATCTAGATGTGCAACGCTGATGGAGAAGTATCCCAACAGACTCAAGACTGTCATTAAAGCAATAGGTGTTTCAACAAAATATTGACATTGAGGGGATGATCCTTTATTAATCTCAGTATGTCTTGTTTTTGATTTTTTATAATTTTTCTGAACTGTAGCGGTGATATCTTTCACTTGGATGTTATAGGTTGCATTGAGTAAGTAAAGTTGGGAAGAAATATTTTTTGTGTGTGTTTTCATTTAAAGCTGTAAAGCAAAAAAATGGAAATATTTCAAATGGGGTGATTCTTTTTATACTCACTGTATCTACAGTATCTCACAAAAGTGAGTACACCCCTCACAATTTTTGTAAATCTTTTATTATATCTTTTCATGGGACATCACTGAAGATATGACACTTTTATACCGCGGGCAACAAAAGTGAGTCCACCCGTAAGTGAAAAATGTCCAAATAGTGCCCAATTAGCCATTTTCCCTCCCCAGGGTCATGTGACTCGTTAGTGTTACAAGGTCTCAGGTGTGAATGGGGAGCAGGTGTGTTAAATTTGGTGTTATTGCTCTCACATTCTTTCATACTGGTCACTGGAAGTTCAACATGGCACCTCATGGCAAAGAACTCTCTGAGGATCTGAAAAAAAAAGAATGGTTGCTCTACATAAAGATGGCCTAGGATATAAGAAGATTGCCAACACCCTGAAACTGAGTTGAAGCACGGTGGCCAAGACCATACAGCGGTTTAACAGGACAGGTTCCACTTAGAACAGGCCTCGCCATGGTCAACCAAAGAAGTTGAGTGCACATGCTCAGCGTCATATCCAGAGGTTGTCTTTTGAAAATAGACGTACAAGTGCTGCCAGCATTGCTGCAGAGGCTGAAGGGGTGGGGTGGGGGGTGGTCTCAGCCTGTCAGTGCTCAGCCTATACTCCGCACACTGCATCAAATTGGTCTGCATGGCTGTCATCCCAGAAGGAAGCCTCTTCTAAAATGATGCACAAGAAAGCCCACAAATAGTTTGCTGAAGACAAGCTGACTAAGGACATGGATTACTGGAACCATGTCCTGTGGTCTGATGAGACCAAGATAAACTTACATGGTTCAGATGGTGTCAAGCGTGTGTGGCAGCAACCAGGTGAGGAGTACAAAGACAAGTGTGTCTTGCCTACAGTCAAGCATGGTGGTGGGAGTGTCATGGTTTGGGGCTGCATGAGTGCTGCTGGCACTGGGGAGCTACAGATCATCGAGGGAACCATGAATGCCAATATGTATTGTGACATACTGAAGCAGAGCATGATCCCTTCCCTCCAAGACGACCACTGCCTTGCTAAAGAAACTGAGGGTAAAGGTGCTGGACTGGCCCAGCATGTCTCCAGACCTAAACCCTATTAAGCATCTGTGTGGCATCCTCAAAGGGAAGGTTGAGGAACGCAAGGTCTCTTTTACATCCACCAGCTCTGTGATGTCATCATGGAGGAGTGGAAGAGGTTTCCAGTGGCAACCTGTGAAACTCTAGTGAACACCATGCCCAAGAGAGTTAAGGCAGTGCTGGAAAGTAATGGTGGCCACACAAAATATTGACGCTTTGGGCACAATTTGGACATTTTGTACTTAGGGGTGTACTCACTTTGTTGCCAGCGGTTTAGACATTAATGGCTGTGTGTTGAGTTATTTTGAGGGGACAGCAAATTTACACTGATATATAAGCTGTACATTGACTACTTTACATTGTATCTAACTGAGGGGTGTACTCACTTTTATGAGATACTGTATATATGTATATATATATATATATATATATATATATTTGCCCTGCATTGTTTCAGTGAGTGAAAGGTGCCTTGGTAGTACATGTCTGTATCTATATTTTTCTGTGTTTTCACAATAAATACAGTTACCAAAGTCTTTAAGAGAAGCATGATGCTCCATGTTAACTTCAGTCACTGCATCAATGCCAAACGGCTTTTGTGCATAACTTTAAAGTGGTGTATTGGATTAGTTTTTTCCTTTTTGTTGTGGCTACATTTTGTGAATAGAGGACATGCTAAAGAGTGAAGAACCACATTAATTGATATGAAAACCACAACTAGATGTTAACTGCAAACATCAGAAAATGGTAAGTGGGTGTAGGCTATCCCAGGGCCTATGGGTGGGTCATAGACTGTATGCAACGGCCATAGACCATGACTGTCATGGGCTTTTAATATTTACAGGATTGTGCCACTCTGTTGGTTCTGGCTTACATCTGAATGCTGCTGTGATAAACTCTGATCCCTGTGATATCAATTGGATAAAATGGGTTTGATAGTAGACAAATGGATCCCTACTCTCTTTCTTATGCCATTCTCTCAGGTTCTTTTTTGTGTTAGGTACAATAACAACATTGACGATCCTTGCTAGTCTTGTACTGAAAAAGTCACCTTGGAGTGTGACTACTATCTACTGCTTAAATTGGGTATTGGTGTGTTGTGATACATGCAGTGACTAGGTAGCAGTACTGCATGCCAACCTTTTGTCTTTTGTAATAAACTAATTTTTCAGTTAAACAGTACTGTGGAAAGACATTGTGTGGAAATTTGGCAAGAATCAAAAACATCTTAATAGAGCAAACATCAATAATTCAATATGCATGAAAGTAATTGTCAACAACCTGACAATAACAATGAATAGGTGGTGTAAGACATATATATAGCAATAGTTATGTTAGTCACGTGAATGAGCTATCCATCAAGAAGACTCATGTAAGCAGGCCTGGTGGAACAGCAGGGATTATACATGATTTTTTTCTTTTGTACGTTATGTAAAATTACTTGGGTAGAAACCATAAATGACACTTAAAATTACTTTCTTTAACGTTTTTGCCATTTATTTGAACCAAAACTTTCTGAGATTGTATATGGATAATGTAGAGCAATCCATACCATCTTTATTAAATCCCACCCATGCTTGGATACACGTTTGTTTCAGTTCTTTGAAGGTACTGTTCATGGCAGTATACACAAGTTGATATCCATGAAAGGCTGCTTTATAGAAGAAATCAAAACAAGGGTTGATTGATACTACATGGTTTCCTGGTAAATAAGCATAATTTTGGCATTTCAGAAGCTGGGATGACAACCACTTATTCCACCAAAACTCATTCTTGTCTTTGTCTCTCAAGGCCATGTTCAATTACACAACTTTTTCTGCGATTTTCAGTTCTAGACATCGTTTACATAATCTTAAGAGAGTTGGAAGCATTCACAGCACACTCCCATGACTGTAAAACATGTTTAGTCTAACATAACCAGCGACTGAGTCCTACCAGTCTGACTAGTCCTGCCAAAATTAAACAGGTTGGATTTTGTCTTAAGTCATAGGGGTGGGCTCTGTGTGCACAAGAGGACTGACAACAAATGAGCACTCACACGGAAATACAATGCAGCTATGAGGAATAAGGACACTTATGTTTTGGACCTGACATACCTGAGACTTGACTGTCTGATAATGCGTGTTTTAAGTACTACGATAGAATGCAAAAAAAGGTTATTGATTTCGGATGAACTTGTACCTGTAAGGCAGAATTTTATTTGGCTGACAAAAAAAGCGGAGCGCTTACAGTTCTTTGTAAGTGTCATTATGCAGATGTCTAATTTGAGATCACCTGCAATCCTAACTGTGTAATCTGACATCCTCTGATGACAAGATCAACAAGTGCAGTCATCTAGTTTGACATTCCCTCTGACTAGAGGTTGTATAATGTGGTATCAACATTTGCTTCTTTTTCACCACTCCTGGATAACCTCCATCCTATATCCCATAACGTCTTTAAATTCAATCCATCCATTTTCTGGTCAGCAGTCTAAGCAAAGATGCCCAGATGTCTTTTTTCCCCAGTGGGATACCAAGGTGTTCCCAGACCAGCCAAGAAATACACTATATGGACAAAAGTATTAGGACACACCTCTTAATTATTTAATTCTGGTATTTCAATTAGAACTATTGCCACAGTTGTATGAAATCAAGCACCTAGTCATGCAGTCTCCATTTACAAACATTTGTGAAACAAAATGGGGTGTTCTGAAGAGATCAGTGACTTCAAACGTGGTACTGTGATATGATGCCACCTTTGCAATAAGACAGTTTGTTAAATTTCATCTCTGTTGGATATTCCACGGTCAACTGTAAGTGGTAAGTGAAAGCATTTATGAACAACAGTAACTTAGTCACGAAGCGGACAACAGCGTAAAGTCACAGAGTGGGGTCACCAATTGCTAAAATACATGGTGTATAAAAGTTGCCGCTGCTCTGCTGATTCCATAGCTGAAGAGTTACAAATTTCCACCAGCATTAATGTAAAAACAAAAGCTACATGGAATGGATTTCCATGATTGAAACAGCTGCATTCAAGCCTCACATCACCAGATCTAATGCCAAGCATCGGATGGAGTGGTGTAAAGCATATTGCCACTAGACTGTGGAGCAGTGGAAATGTGTTCTATGGAATGACAAATCACACTTCTCTGTTTGGCAGTCAGATGGGCAAGTCTGGGTTTGGTGAATGCTGGGAGAACATTACCGGCCAGACTGCATTGTGCCAACTCTGAAGTTTGGTGGAGGAAGGATAATGGTGTGGGGCTGTTTTTCAGGTTTTGGGCTAGGCCCAATGCTTCAGCATACCAAGACATTTTAGATAACGCTATGCTTCCAACTTTGTGGAAACAGTTTGGAGAAGGCCCTTTTTGATTCAGCATGACTGTGCTCCAGTGCACAAAGCAAGGTCCATAAAGACATGGTTGGATGAGTTTGATGTGGAAGAACTTGACTCTCCCACACAGAGCCCTGACCTCAACCCATTGAACACCTTTGGGATGAACTGGAATGGAGATTGTGAGCCAGACCTTCTTGTCCAACATCAGTGACTGACCTCATAAATGGTCTACAGCAGTGGCTCCCAAGCTCGCTCCTGGGGACCCACTGTGACTGCAGGTTTTTGTTCCAGCCAACTTCTGTTTTTCATTGGACTCTTAGTCTAATTAAGTTAGTCATTATTTCTGTGTTTTGGAGCCAATGTAGAAATTACAAACTAAATCTGATAGATTTTTATTAAAATATAATAAGCAGTTACAGTATGTGGAGAATATGTAGGTTTTTTTTTTAAGTCGGGTTCAGTATTTCAACCTAATTTTCATTGTGCTTTAGCAGGTGTTCTAATTATTTAATTGATTATTCACTAACTAGTGAGTCTGACACTGAAGTCGTTGCAGCTTTCATCATCCCGGGTGTCTGCTATGTTGGTTTTTAATTGTCACTATTAGGGCTAAATGAAGGGAGAAAACTACACAGAAAAGGGGGAAATAATAGGAAAACAACAAAAGAGAGTTAAGCATTTATTGCTTTAGAAAAAATATAAATATTTCTAAATGTCAAAACCATACTGTTGTGTTTTTCTGAATGCAGAATAAGAGAAGAGTAAAAAAGACCAGCTAATTAAATTAGATCAGTTGTTATCGATTATTATCACTGATTGTGAATCTGGTTTGAACAAAAACCTGCAGCCACAGTGGGTCCCCAGGATCAAGTTTGGGAACCACTGGTCTACAGAATAAATGGGCACAAATTCCCACAGAAACAGTCCAATATCTTTTGGAAAGCCTTCCAAGAAGAGTGGAAGCTGTTATAGCTCCAAAGGTGGGATCAACTTCATATTAAAGTCTATGTATTTGAATGCAGTGACATTAAATTCCCTGTTGGTGTAATAGTCAGGCATCCTAATACTTTTGTCCATATAGTATATAATCTCTCCAGTGTGACCTGGGCTTGTCCTGAGGCCTTCTCTTAGTTGGACATGCCTGAACGACCACCTCAGGGAGGCATGCAGGAGGCATTCTAATCTGATGCCCGAACCACCTCAAATGGTTCTTTTCTCCTGCTGAATGCCTGTGCTCCTCACCTTGTCTCTAAGGAAAGTAGCCAAAGGAAACTTTGGCTGTGTTGCTTTTGTCTAGTTCTACTACCCACAGCTTGTGACCATAGGTGATGGTATGAATGTAGATTGACTGGTAAATCGAGAGCTTTGCGTTTTGGCTTAGTTCTCTTTTTGCAGCAACTCACTGGTACAGTGCTGCTTTGATCCACCTGTTGGTCTTCTACTTCCTTCTTCCCTCACTCATGGAAAAGATCCTGAGATACTTAAAACTCCTCAGCTTAAGGCAGCACATCATTCTCACTCTTTTTCAATTGTAAACCATGACCTTGGATTTGGAGGTGCTGATCCTTATCCCAACAATTTCACACTCGGCTGTATACCACCCCAGTATGTGTCTAAAGGTCACAGCCTGATGAAGCCAACAGGACTACATTGTCCGCAAACAGCACAGCTGCAATCCTAAGGTTAATGAACAGGACACCCTACAGTCCTTGGCTGCACTTAGATATTCTGTCCATAAAAAATATGAACAGAATCAGTGACAAACGGCTGCCCTGGCAGGGTCTCACACTCACCAGAACTGAGTCTTACTTACTAATGGCAGTGTGAATCAAACTTTTGCTCCAGTTATTAATGGACTGAAAAGCTTGTAACAGCAGGCCTGGTACTGCATACTCTCAAAGCACCCGGCACAGGACATGCTCGGGGATACCTTTTCAAAATCCACAAAACATATGTAGAATGGTCGGGCATGCTCACATGGATCATCCACAATCCTTGTGGGAGTAAAAATTTGGTCCACTGTTCCATGACTGAGAAGAAATCCACACAGTTTCTCCTGAATCTAAGGCTTGGCAACTGTATCCGCCTTTTCAGAATCCTAGCATAGTCCTTCCCAAGGATCTGAGGAAATAAAGATGGAACACATCCTCTGGTCCTCTTTCCTAAAGATGGGGACCACCCCCCACCTCAGTTTGCCAGTCCAGAGGCACTGTCCATAAAATTCCATGCAATGTTGAGGAAGATATATAGGGTATGCCATCTGCTGCATTACAGTACAGTAATCCCTTGCTATATCGCGCATGGACTTTCGCGGATTCACTCTATCGCGGATTTTAAATGTAAGCATATCTAAATATATATCATGGATTTTTCGCTAGTTCGTGGATTTCTGCGGACAATGGGTCTTTTCATTTATGGTTGATGCTTCCTCAGTTTGTTTGCCCAGTTGATTTCATACAAGGGACGCTATTGGCGGATGGCTTAGAAGCTACCCAATCAGAGCATGTATTACATATTAACTAAAACTCCTCAATGATATAAGATATGCATCCCGCGCGGTGCTTGATTGTTTTCATGTCTCTGCCTCTATCTCACCCTCTCTGACATTCTCTGCGCCTGACGGAGGGGGTGTGAGCAGAGGGGCTGTTTGCACAGAGGCTGTTTGCCTAGTGGATACGGACGCTCCTCTAAGAAATGCCACTTTATCGTGGTGCTTCGGCATACTTAAAAGCACAAAATCACACGTATTGATTTTTTGATTGTTTGCTTTAATCTCGCGCTCTCTCTCTGACATTCTCTGCGCCTGACGGAGGGGGTGTGAGCAGAGGGGCTATTTGCACAGAGGCTGTTTGCTTAGAAGATACTGTCGCTCCTCTAAAAAATGCAGCTTTATTGCGGTGCTTCGGCATACTTAAAAGCACACTTATTGATATTTTGATTGTTTGCTTTTCTTTGCGAGCGCTCTCTCTCTCTCTCTGAAATTCTCTGCTCCTGATGCAGGCACTCCTTTGAAGAGAAGATATATTTGCATTCTTTTAATTGTGAGAAAGAATTGTCATCTCTGTCTTGTCATGGAGCACAGTTTAAACTTTTGACTAAAGGGTGTTATTTCATGTCTAGAGGGCTCTAATAATGTTAACAGTGTGGGAGAGTTTATAAGGGCTTAAAATATATAAAAATAACCATACAAACATATGGTTTCTACTTTGCGGATTTTCATCTATCGCGGGGGGTTCTGGAATGCAACCCCCGTGATCGAGGAGGGATTACTGTATATTGGTTTAAAATATGCCCATGTTTAAAACAGAACTCTTTTCTCATTGATTCAACTTTTACCAGCTGTGCCCTATGCAAGAAGACCACACGAGAGAAAATCCTTTGGCTCTTTTTTTGTTACATTTCTCATTATTTCAGTTTTTAAAAGATGGTGGGGTATTTACTTCAGGTAAACAAATTGGCCGTTTGTTTTTTTTCCGTCAGAATTTGACTATGAATAAAGCGAGCTGAGCTCATAACAAAACAGAACGTGTTCATGGCTGGACTAAGTGAAGTCTGTGGATATATTCCAGGATGTAGCTCTTGCTTCTTTAAACAACAAGATCCTTTTCCCGTGAACAAAACTTTTAAATTTACATATTTCAGCAAGCAAAGAGATAAGGGTTTGTGATTTGAGTTGGTTCTGTTTCTGTCATTTTTTTTTTGAATGGTTCAGAGTGCTCCTCTTATTTGGACCTTGTACTTCATCTGATAGCAAAATTGTAAATCAGAGTTGAACTGACATCTTTGCAGAGCCCCCTTTAGACCAGAAAATGTCAAGTGGACATTCAAGTTCAAACAAAGATATATTCATCAAGTGACAACTGTGATGGACAAAATAATGCAGAAATAAGCAGGCACCAGTTTTGTAACTGGTTACACTTCATTTGAAAACTATCTGCACTCATCTCTCTTGGGAAAACTCTGTTCGCACTCTCCAAAATGACCTCTTGCACTCTCTGAAACAACCTCTCCCTGAAACCTAAAAGCTGATGAGATGCTCTCTCTTATAGAGATGAAAGCTGACAATCTCTTCTTTATGGGGACCTGAAAGCTGAGATCAACTGTGCCTAGCCAAGGCCTGTGGCAATAACTGAGCCAAGTCTGAGATGCAGCCATTTCTTCAAAAAAGGGAACTTCAGCAATGCTTTCCCCTTTTACGTTCCAGATGACACAGCAAAGGGCCTAAATGAGAAAAGCATAGAAAACCACAAACAAAAGTCTACATTGCAAAAAAAAAAAAAAGAATGACACTCATTATTATGGACTCCTGGAAAAGAAGCCTGTGCAAGAGGGATTAGATATAAAAAAGGAGATAAAATAAAGCCAATATAAACAGGCAAAATCATAATTAAAAAACAGCTAGAAGTGATGACTAGAGCCCAAAACATAAACCCAAAAATTATAGACAATATATATCTTGCAAAAAATCCTAACTCAAGTTCAAAGTCCTTAGTCTTCACTTTCACAGAAATAATTTTAGTTCAGAAGTTAATCCAAAAGCTTAATGCGTCAATAATGTCATATTTGTTGACATCCAGTGGGTAACACTGCCAAAATCTTAAAAATAAAGATGCCTTTTTACTATATTGGAGAAGTTTGGGTTTGGCCCGAACATTTGTGCATGGATTAAATTACTGTATACTAACCCAGAAGCTTCAGTTTGCATCAATAACATTTGCTCAGACTACTTTAAACTAGAACGTGGCACAAGACAAGGATGCCCCTTGTCACCGCTGCTGTTTGCGATTGCCATTGAACCACTGGCAATACATTGTCGAAATACTGATCAGATAAAGGGGATTAGCAGAGAAGGACTGGAACAGAAAATCTCATTATATGCAGATTATATGGTACTGTATATTTCGGACCCAGGAAATTCTGTGCCTGCAGTCTTAGCAGCACTCACAGAATTTCAAAAGCTCTCTGGTCTCTCTGGAATTAATCTGAATAAAAGTGTACTCTTTCCAGTGAGTTCTCAAGCATATAATATTAGATTAGACACCCTACCTTTTATCATTGCAGAACAGTTTAAATACCTCGGGGTAAACATCACAAGTAAACATAAAGCTCTATATCAACAAAATTTTGTCGTCTGCATGGAAAAAATTAAACAAGACTTGCATAGATGGTCAACCCTTCATCTTACACTAGCTGGAAGAATTAACACTGTTAAGATGAATATTCTTCCTAAGATCCTTTTTTTATTTCAAAACATCCCAATATACATTAATAAATCATTCTTTAAGCAATTAGATTCAACAATAACCTCATTATTTGGAATTCAAAACATCCACGCATCAAAAGAGCGACCCTACAAAGACAAAAGGCAGAAGGCGGCATGGCTCTACCTAACTTCCAGTTATATTACTGGGCGGCAAATATACAGGCGATAAGAACCTGGGCACAAATAGAAGAACATACACAGGCATGGACCACAATAGAAGTAAAATCCTGCTCTGCGCTCCAATAAACACACGTTATCGGCAATACACTAATAACCCAATTGTGCTCCACTCACTTAGAATCTGGAACCAATGTAGAAAGCAGTTTAAGACGGAGAAGCTTCTATCTGTGGCACCCCTGCAAGAGAACCACCTCTTTCAACCTTCACAAACATATGAAGTTTTTAATATCTGGAAAAAATTAGGAATTAACTTGCTTAGAGATCTTTATATAGACAACGTCATTGCATCCTATGAACAATTACATTCCAAATTTAACATTCCAGCTACACATTTCTTTCACTATCTTCAAATCAGGAACTTTGTTAAACAGAACCTTCCAGATTTTCCTCATCTTGCACCCTCATCCACGCTAGAAAAAATATTGCTCAATTTTAAGGAATTAGACTCCATCTCTACAATATATAAAATCATTTTACAATCCCTTCCTTTCAAAGATCCAAGAGGACACTGGGAAAAAGACCTCTCAATTAATATATCAGAAAAGGAGTGGAAAGTAGCAATGCAAAGAATTCACTCGAGCTCCATATGCGCAAAGCATACAATTATACAACTCAAAATTATATATCGAGCACATCTGTCTCGACTAAAACTCTCCAAAATGTTTCCAGGGCAGGATCCAACCTGCGAACGTTGCAACCAAGCCCCAGCCTCACTGGGTCACATGTTCTGGGCCTGCACCAAATTAACATTATTCTGGACAAAAATTTTAATTACCTCTCAGACAGCCTTGGACTCACAATCCCTCCTAACCCATTAACAGCTGTGTTTGGGGTTCTTCCAGAGGGCTTAAAGTGGAGAAGACAAACAAATTGTGATTGCATTCACTACACTGTTGGCACGCAGACTTATTCTGATAAACTGGAAGAACCCAAACTCTCCTCTTTAAGTCAGTGGGAAACCGATGTGTTATATTATTTGAAATTGGAAAAATCAAATACTCAGTTAGAGGATCTGTACAGACTTTTTTCAAAACATGGCAGGATCTAATCAGTAATATTTTAAAATAAGCTCATAAAGCACAGAGAATTTATTAATTTAGGTATTTTTACAAGCCTTAAATTTTACACCGCTTTGGCTTGCTCTCTCTCTCGGGGTGGGGATCGATCTGTTCTTAACATAATTTTTTTTTTTGTAAAAACTTGATTGCTATGTATTGATTGTAATAAAATTAATAATAAAAAAATAAAAAAATAAAAAAAATAAAGATGCCAGAGTATAGATAGATAGGTAGATAGATAGATACTTTATTAATCCTAAGGGGAAATTCACATACTCCAGCAGTAGCATACTGATAAAAAACAATATTAAGTTAAAGAGTGATAAAAATGCAGGTATAACAGACAATAACTTTGTATAATATTAAAGTTTACCCCCCTGGGTGGAATTGAAGAGTCGCATAGTGTGGGGGAGGAACAATTTCCTCAGTCTGTTAGTGGAGAAGGACAATGACAGCAGTCTGTTGCTGAAGCTGCTCCTCTGTCTGGAGATGATACTGTTCAGTGGATGCAGTGGATTCTCCATGATTGATAGGAGCCTACTCAGCGCCTGTTGCTCTGACACGGATGTCAGACTGTCCAGCTCCGTGCCTACAATAGAGCCTGCCTTCCTCACCAGTTTGTCCAGTCATGAGGTGTCCCTCTTCTTTATGCTGCCTCCCCAGCACACCACCGCGTAGAAGAGGGTGCTCGCCACAACCGTCTGATAGAAGATCTGCAGCATCTTATTGCAGATGTTAAAAGACACCAGCCTTCTAAGAAAGTATAGGTGGCTCTATCCTGTCTTGCACAGAGCATCAGTATTAACAGTCCAGTCCAATTTATCATCCAACTGCACTCCCAGGTATTTATAGGTCTGCACCCTCTGCACACAGTCACCTCTGATGATCACGGGGTCCATGAGGGGCCTGGGCCTCCTAAACTCCACCACCAGCTCCTTGGTTTTTCTGGTGTTCAGTTGTAGGTGGTTTGAGTCGCACCATTTAACAATGTCCTTGATTAGGTTCCTATACTCCTCCTCCTGCCCACTCCTGATGCAGACAACGATAGCACTCAGCATAGGACTCTGAGTTGTATTGGAAGTCAGATGTATATAAGCTGAACAAGACTGGAAAAAGTACAGTCCCCTGCGGCGCTCCTGTGTTGCTGACCACAATGTCAGACCTGCAGTTCTCAAGACGCACATACTGAGATCTGTCTGCAAGATAGTCCATGACCCATGCCACCAGGTATGAATCTACTCCCATCTCTGTCGGCCTGTCCCTAAGGAGCAGAGGTTGGATGGTGTTGAAGGTGCTAGAGAAGTCCAACTTACAGCACCACAGCCTCTGTCCAAGTGGGAGAGGGATCAGTGTAGCATATAGATGATGGCATCCTCCGCTCCCACCTTCTCCTGGTATGCGAACTGCAGAGGGTCGAGGGCATGGTGAACCTGTGGCCACAGGTGGAGAAGCAGCAGCCGCTCCATGTTCTTCATCACATGTGACGTCAGAGCGACAGGCCGGAAGTCATTCAGCTCACTAGGATGCGATACCTTTGGGACTGGGGTGATGCAAGATGTTTTCCAAAACCTCGGGACTCTCCCCTGTTCCTGGATCAGGTTGAAGATGCGCTGTAGAGAACTTCCCAGCTCCAATGCACAGGCCTTCAGCATTCATGGCAATACTACGTCTAGACCCACTGCTTTGCTGGCACGAAGTCTCCTCAGCTCTCTGCTTACCTGGGCTGCTGTAATTGTGGTTGGGGGGGAACTTTCTCCTATGCTGGTATCAGCAGAAGGATGGGTGGAGGGTGCAGTACTCTGAGGTGAAAGTGGGTTAGGGTAGTCAAACCTGTTAAAGAAGTTGTTCATCTGGTTTGCTCTCTCCACGTATCTCTAGATGGTGGCACCCCGCTTCGAGCTGCAGCCAGTGATGATCTTCATCCCATCCCACACTTTCTTCATGCTGTTATTCTGCAACTTCTGCTCCAGCTTTCTCCTGTACTGCTCCTTTGCTGCCCTGAGCTAGATTCGGAGTTCCTTTTGCATGCGTTTGAGCTCATGCTGATCACCGCTTTTAAAAGCCCTTTTCTTTTCTTCTGGTTCAAAAGGCCCTTGATGTCACTTGTAATCCATAGCTTGTTGTTAGCATAGCAGTGTACTGTTCTTACTGGAACTACAATGTCCATACAGAAGATGATGTAGTCAGTAGTGCAGTCAACAACCTCCTCAATTTTCTCACTATGTGACCCCTGCAGGATATCCCAGTCCGTAGTTCCAAAGCAGTCTCTCAGAGCCTGCTCTGCCTCAGGGGACCACTTCCTGAATGAGCGTGTGGTTGTAGGTCACTCTTGGTTTGTAGTGATTCACGGCTGAAGCAAAACCAGGTTATGATCTTCTTTCCCAAGCGCAGGCAGCAGGCTGGCGCTGTATGCATCTTTAACATTTGCATACAGAAGGTCAATAGTCCACATACTTGGAGAAGGCAGGTAATGCTTTTTCCAGCGTCACATGGTTAAAATCTCCAGAGATTAGCACAAGCACCTTGGGGTGCTGCGTTTGTAGTTTAGCAACAGCAGAATGGATGATGTCACCCGCTATCACCATGTCCGCCTGAGAAGGGATGTAAATGATAACAACAATGACGTGTCCAAACTCTCTGGGCAAGTAATAAGGATGAAGACTTACGGCCAACAGTTCAATGTCTCTGCAGCAAGTGGAGATTTTGACATTTAAAGGTCCAGAGGTGCACCACCTTGTATGCACATAGAGAGCAAGTCCTTCTCCCTTCCGCTTCCCGCAGGTATTTGCGTCTCCGTCCGCTCTAACTGTGCTAAACCTGGGTAGCTCCACGTTAGCATCTGGGATGTTAGTTGTTAGCCGCGTTTCACAGAAACACAACAAGAAACACAACAAACTGCATTCTCTGTAGGTCCTGACATCTTTCACCAGCGCAGCCAGTTCGTTGATCTTATTTGGTAGTGAGTTCACATTTCCCAGGATCACAGAAGGCACCGAAGGCTTGTATTGCCACTTTCTCGCTAGCCGCTTGGCTTTTATCTTAGTGCCGGCTCTGCTGCCACGATATGACCTTCTTACCTTGTCAGGTAAATAGGGAACCACACCGGCGCAGCCCTTTGTTCTCAGCACTTGAAGTTGACTACTTTGAATAGACGAGTCTCTGCGTGTAAAAATCCATGTCCAAGTAGTAAAAAGTAGGAAAAAGTGTCCAGGGAATGAGTCCACATAAAAGAAAGTGGTAGGAGTGATCAGTGTAATAGAGAAAAATAGAGAAAAAGGTAGAAAGATAAAGTCATACACGGAGTTGCTGGAAAGGTTGCCACTTGTGGCGGCGCCTGAGTCAGTATGATGCTATAGGGGAACAATTTTTGGGTCCAAAAAACTCCATCCACATGAAAGTTCCAGAAAAAAAACTTTGTACTCGTGTTTACAGTTGTGGAAAATCAGCCCTGGCACAGACAGGCAGATACCAATAAGTCCAACACACACGTTTACTTACACACTATTTACAAATAAATAAAGTCCTGCACACAACCCAGTGTTCCTTCACTAATCACCCCAGTCCGGGCCACTCCAATGTCCAGCCTTCCTTCACTGCCTCCACTCCTTTCCTCCGAGCTTCGTCCACTTCCTCCCAAATCCGGCTGACGAGTGGAGGGAGGCGGCCCCTTTTATTTCCACCCGGATATGCTCCAGGTGCCACCTGATGAGCTTTCTGCAGCACTTCCTGGTGTGGCAGAAGTGCCGCATGAGCACCCGGAAGCACTGGTATTTCTTCTGCCAGCACCTCCAGGTGTGGTGGAAGTGTTGATGTCCCGGGCTCCTTACTCGTCCGGGTGCCCCCTGGCGGGGGCCACGAGCCCCTATAGGGTTGAGCTTACATGCTCCATTCTGGTGGCCGCCATACAAACCAGGGCAGCTGCCCTCTTTTTCGGTCCGGGGGAGGCGTAGTTCCTCTCTCGGTCTTCCTGGGCATCCCGGATGGGCACAGCCCCCAGCCGCCCACCACACAGTAGACCTGTAATAGACTCCATGCAGTAATAAGTCACGAATAGATGGTAAATGATTTGTGAAATACCAATAAATCATCATTTCGAAAGGACTTTTGCTCTATACACACAGACTATGTCCAGATTTTCTTAATCTCTTATTGTCCTGCTAGGTAGTCTCCCATATATTAAATATTTAAGTTTTTCAAAGCAAAATAATCAACTTCATAGGCAAAGAAACCCTTCCCAGAATGATATGGTGCTTTGTCAAGCAAGGGTTCTATGAAAACCACCCAATCCAGCAAAGAACCATAAAATGCCATTAGAGAACCCTGAATTTGAGAACCTTACCTGGATGTTGCCTCTGTCGACTGTGCATCCTCTTTCGGTGTCTGTATAGATTTTCTTCTGAGTGCCCCCTTTTTCTCTTTCACATTCCCAATGATGTTCAGGTTAGGTTGAGTAAGGATTGCAAAATGACTGTGTGTGGTGGACTAGCACCCTGAAGGGGTCTTCCAACTACACCACCTGCCAATTTGTTAAACCACATCTACACCTAATTACGTACTGATTTATTAAAAAAACAGAGAATATGTATTTACAATGAGCAACTCAAAAAATTAGGAATATTATATATATGCATGAATATAGCAACAAATATTTAATAGGCAATAAGCTTCTTAGGTTAAAAGTCTAAATGAATTTTTAAATATCTCCAGAAACTGGGGCTCAAGCAAAAGAAAGAAGTCTACCAAAGTCAAGAAGGCAACTCAATAGGTCTTTCTGCTTCAAATGAGAAAGGCCACCTCTGTGATGTAACACAGACATGTTTCTGAGCACACCATGCCTTCTTCAGGACTAACTAAGCCAGCGTTTCTCAACTTTTAAGTATTTGTGACCCGAGTTTTCATAACAGGTTTAATCATGCCCCCCTAACGTTTTTTTTTTTGAAAGGAGCCCACTAATACCAATTTGTTCTTTTTTAATTAATGATATATCATAGATGCATATTTTATTATACCTACTTAACTTTTATCGACATTTATCTAACTCTATATTTATTTTTCTAGTATCAGAATGTAGTTTAAGTTAATTTGTTTTGGTTTCAATAGATGTATTTTTCATATTTTTGATTCTTGTTTTGTTTTTTTCACATCTTCGCGCCCCCCTAGGGGGGCCTGCCCCACAGTTTGAGAACCACTGAACTAAGCAAAGAAGTGTTGTAAAGCAACTGAGAATCAAATACAGCCAAAAGTAATACAGCACAGATAAGTGATTTGTACACCTACAGAAAATACAATATACTATCACTAAAACAAAAGAGGAGTATCACACATTGTTATATTTGGCATAAGTAGAAGTACAGTCAAAAATGATTCACAACTAATTTACACTGACTTCACTAAAAATGAGCAGCTTTACTTATCAATATCTAGTGCAACTGACTGAAACTTTTTGGATGTTGATTTTAAAAAATATCATTTATGTAGAAACAACATGAAATGATTTTATTGCTTAAAATTACCAGCACTGCTCTCAGAAATTATTTGCATTTGTATTACCCAATTGCCTTATGTTACTCAAAATGAACATTATTCAAAGCATTAAAAAGTGATTTTTGAAAAAATATGCTACATAGGTATTTAAGGTGATTCAGCTAAAATTAGCATGTTTGTAATATTTGCATATCTGATTCTAATACAACTCATATAATTTATTTGATGCTGTAATAACTCAGTCAATTTGCATTTAACCTAAGCAAACAACTGGCCTAGAATCGCCATTCACGTTGGACTGCTACACATGGACAGGGCTCCCTCAGATCAGTTCATTTTTAAAACATTTTCTATTTGGAGTGAAAGGAGTATACTTTTTTTGATATTTTCTAAAATGTTTGTACAGTTTTTAAGTAATTTTCCTTGGCAAAAACGCATTCTTAGTAAAACTAGTTAAATTACTTTAGTGACTACTTGTTTTGTAAAGATCCTAACGGGTTCTGGTGATCTCTGCCTATTTATACACTGAGGGTAAGATGAAGACTTTACATAATATTTTTAAGTTAAAATGGCTTTTGGATAGTTTAAACTATATAATTTGGCAAACCAATCACATCACAAGAACAGGCATTTATTGTCTGTGTGATGACAGGAAGAAATAGATTTACATAATTTGGTGTAATTGGTTACTTGGTAACGATGTGATTGGGTGGTTTGTCAATGTAAGTAATATTTAGAAATAAAGTTTCTAGAAACGAAAGTTTTAGTTTTGTGTTTATAAATTGACTTAAAGTTATCATGGCGATCCTAAATTGTCCTTAGTGTGTGCTTGGAGTTTGTGTGTGTGTGTGTGTGTCCTGTGGTGGGCTGGCGCCCTCTCCGGGGTTTGTTTCCTGCCTTGCTCCTTGGCTGGGATTGGATCCAGCAGACCCCCGTGACCCTGTAGTTAGGATGTAACGGGTTGGATAACGGATGGATGTATGTAACCTATTGGGTTTGAGACAACTGTTCATTTAACAGTTATCAATTAAAGTAAGTTTGAATAACTCTGATAAGTCATATTAACCTAATTTTATTCTACTGCAATTAGAGTAACAAATATTGCCGGTGTTAAATCAAACACAATGATGTAAGTTTTGGTTCCTCAATTAACATAAACTTAACTGAGCGATGACTTAGCAAAACGCAGCAAATGTAAGCGTCTACAAAAAGTGAGAAATCATAAGCCCTGAATTAGTTGTAGTGAAATAGAAAGCAACGTTTTAAAGGCCCTTTAAACAAGAGTTACAGCACCCTAAACATTTCTGAAAGAATTATTTGTACTATGCTACATAAGCCATTTATGTAAATTGAACATATCTGAAATAGAGGCGCATGTGAAAATGGGATTTCCTGACCACATACCTTCGTTTTAGTGCTAGCAGTCGAAAGCTACTTTAACGTATTATGTAATTATTTTAATAGTCATAATGAGATTATTTGCTTAACTCCAAATGGGGAGTACGAATCAATCGAGTAAATTAAACGTTTTAGTTATTTAAATTCTTTTCATTATTCTTTTTAATCCACCATCCGATTACAGGGGTGCAGAAGGCTGGCCAGGCAAATCGGTAGCCACCGCTTCCATGAACGCCTGTCCAATGCGATGCATTCCTTAAACACACAACCACGAACCCTCATACTGGACTGCATTAAAACTGCCAGGTAATTGGAAACCGCAGAAAACCCACACGAACACAAAGAGAACGTACAAAGCCCACAGGAACTAATTGCGACCGAAACGTTATTAGACCCTAATGATTCCACCTGCCAGATCGGGTGCACACTCTTCGGTCACCTCGACAATGGAGCTGGCAATAACGATCAGTAACATTTTGGTTGTCTTGGAGATACGGCAGGCCTGTTCTTAAAGTCATATAAACACCTTCACGGACAGGCTACAGGCTCAGTGTCGCAAGTACGGTGACACATAGACACTGGGTTGAGTGTACATTATGGTATGTACCAACTCTGCATGTGAATATAAGAGCTTAAATAGCCCCTGTCGTTCCTTAAGTACTTTTTAAGTAGGAGATGATGACAGACTTCTTGGTGTAGAATAAATCGTAATGCTGCACAACAGTGCAAGTTGCTGTGAAGTAATACTTCGTGCTTGACATTACGTATTTATTATAATCTTGCGCGTGATTAAAAAGTAAACATCGAAGCCATTGCTTGTTTGACATGTTTTTTTTTTTTTTAATTTTGTAGGTGGTCAACATGCACAGTAGGATCTATCGCTATAAATTAAAAATGTTTTTCTAATTAAATTGATAAAACTAACAGTAATCTAACCTCTGCATCATTGCAAATTGTTGCAACTGACGTCTCGGGCTAAAGGAGACACAATGTAACTCAACTTCCTAATTCAAAGTAAATAAATCCCTCTAACTCCATGTAAACTGCCCTAGTCTAAGCCTGGACACAATTTTAATATAAGCATCTAATTAAAAAAAAGGTAATGATTTCAAGCAACCATATTGGTTAGGGATTTTTTAAAGTTATGTTCAATGTAAAAACAGGAAATAATATATTACAAACATAAACATGAATAATTGTTACAGTTATCGATTATTATTGTTAATGTGTCAGCAATGAGCATTTCTAAGAAAATGTACTTTGTAAATTTAGTATTTAACGCAAATATTAAACAAATTGTTTCAAAAAGATTGCTCAATTTTGGGAAACTTAATGTGATTTATAATATAAGTTAATCACAGAAAGAGCACAAGAGAATACCTGGCACTTTCTGAAAGATATACCCAAGCTGAGAATCGATGTACTGGAAACATGCGCATTTGCTTTCTGTACAATAGAATGATTTCATTGGGTCAGAATTAATCCCATAATTAAACAAGCCGTATTAGTACCGTCTACCTCATCCCTCCCCCAATCCCCTTCATCTCTTGCTCACGTGTGAATGGTCGGCCCGATTTACAAAGGACGACTCACGCTGACGCTGTCCTAGGAGCTGAATCTGCAAGACATTCGCGAGAGGACCGTGACTATTACGCCTGGCATCATTTCACATTCAGTAAGTG
Organism: Polypterus senegalus; assembly: GCF_016835505.1. Lineage (NCBI taxonomy): Eukaryota > Metazoa > Chordata > Cladistia > Polypteriformes > Polypteridae > Polypterus > Polypterus senegalus. Next base: position 108,211,002 of record NC_053166.1, read on the forward strand.
GGCTTTACTTTCCTTAATAGTTATGACTATTATAGAATTTATTGCGCATAGTTTTAATAGGGGAACATGGAATATCTGTACGTATCTAAATTATTAATCTATCCGTGTTTTATGCAATTGTCCTGTTTCTTGGGTTCCGCACTCAGCCGCAAAAGGGTACATTTGAATATTTATACGAGGACTGTCTGCCATTCCTCCCCCCCAGTAAAACTTAATTTTAATTTTATAATGCTGTGCACGGTTACTACGGAAATTGCATTCAAACAGGTGAAATTTGTTTTTCTAAATAAAGTCCCTTTAGACAGTGTTCTCCAAAGAACCGTGTTCTTCTGATGTGTTAATCCGAAAGTTTCACGGTTCAGTAATTTGAGAAACGGAATTACATTTGAGAATGCAATCTTCTGAAGCACGCTTCTCTGTCCAGGAGCTTCTGATCAGTTACAGACTTCGTATCTTAGACTGATTTGTCTTGGCAAAAAATAGGAAAAAAAAATCCCCACCCTTTAACTTTGTTCACTCTCTCTCGTGGTGGCAATCCACGAACCTTAGGTGGACACCTAAGGTTTGAGAGGCCGTCAAGCTGAAGAAAGAGTCCTATCGGGTCTGGTTGACCAGTGAGACTTCAGAGACAGCTGAGGGGTACCGGCGAGCCAAGCGTGTGGCGGCATCGACTGTTGTAGAGGCAGAAACTCGTGCATGGGAGGAGTTTGGGGAAGCCATGGAAAACGACTTTCGGTCGGCACCGAGAAGGTTCTGGCAAACTGTCAGGCGCCTCAGGAAGGGAAAGTGGTGCTCCAACAACACTGTGTGCAGTGAGGATGGAGCCCTGCTGACTTCAGCTGCAGACGTTGTTGACCGGTGGAAGGAATACTTCGAGGATCCTCTCAATCCCACCAGCATGTCTTCTCGTCCATAACAGGAGCCGAGGTAGTTAAAAAGCACCAAGGTGGCTGGGCTCAACTTGGGTTCCTCAAGGCTCTGGATGTCGTGGGGCTGTCCTGGTTGACACGTCTCAGCAGCATCGCATGGACATCAGGAGCAGTGCCTCTGGATTGGCAAACTGGGGTGATGGACCCCCTTTTTAAGAAGGGTGACTGGAGGATGTGCTCCAACTATAGGGGGATCACACTCCTCAGTTTCCCCGGTAAGGTCTATTCAGGCATACTGGAGAAGAGAGTTCATCAATGGTCGAATCTCGGATTCAAGAAGAACACTCTGGATTCTGTCCCAGCCGTGCAACACTGGCCCAGCTCTACACCCTGACCAGGATCCTTGAGGGGGCATGGGAGTTTGCCCAACCAGTTCACATGTGTTTTGGGGAAGGCATTTGACTGTGTCCCTCGAAGCATCCAGTGGGGTGTGCTCCAAGAGTACGGGGTACAAGGCTTGTTGTTACAAGCCATTCAGTCCCTGTACAGGAGGAGCAGGAGCTTAGTCCACATTGCCAGTCATAAGTCGGACTCGTTTCCTGTTGAGGTTGGACTCCACCATGGTTGCCCTTTGTCACCAATTCTGTTCATAAGTTATATGGACAGAATTTCTAGGCACAGCCATTGAGTGGAGGAGGTCTAGTGACCTCAGAATCTCGTCCCTGCTATTTGCGGATGACGTGGTTCTGTTGGCTTCATCGGACAGTGACCTCCAGCTCTCACTGGAGCGGTTCGCAGCCGAGTGTGAAGTGGCGGGGATGAGAGTCAGCACCTTTAAATCCGAGGCCATGGTTCTCAGATCGGAGGTGGTTCAGGCATCTGGTTAGGATGCTACCTGGACGCCTCCCTGGATGGGGTGTTCCGGGCATGCCCCACTGGGAGAAGGCCACGGGGCAGACCCAGGGCACGCTGGAGGGATTGTATCTCCTGGCTGGCCTGGGAATGCCTCAGGGTTCACCCAGAGGAGCAGGAGGAGGTGGCCAGGGAGAGGGAGGTCTGGGCTTGCCTGCTTAGGCTGCTGCCCCCGCAACCTGACCTCGGATAAGTGGAGGATAATGGATGAACGGACTGTTCTCTCTCCTTTTTAATATTTTTGGTGCCAAATATTTTCCTGAATTCCAGCAATAAATCAGACTTGAGCTTATTCATACAGCCTGTTTTGTAGTTCATACTTAAGGACTGTTAGAGGTTCGAGGTTAGATAGACGAGAAATATATAAGAAGTAAAGATATATATATATATATTTAGTATATATCTATACTGTAGATAATTCTTGATATATGTACCAGAATATTAACAAAGTATATGTATTTAGTAAGTATAAAGTGATTAGAACTGTACATAAGTTGCAATTTTACAGCACAGAATGTCAGTCATCGGCACAGTATATCACACATTTCATCATTGTCTGTTAAGAGCCTGATAGCTGAGGGTACAGAAACCTTTTTATAATGCTCCTTGGACCAACACAGTTGTCTTAAGTTTGACTGGTACTTAGGGTGCTCCTCTGTTTAGGCAAAACCACATACAAGGGAGTAAGAGTCATTGTCCAGGATAGTACGCTGTTAGTATCCTGCTAGGTGTAGCTTGTGTCCACATGTTAGGCATCTTTTGAAAGCCCAAAGGATCAATTTCATATGCAGACAAACTTTCCCCATGTAAATTTTTTTTTTGTCAAGTATTGGTTCTGTGAAGAATCACTCATCTCAGTAATGAGCAATTTTAGAACTGTACAGGGTGGTCCAGATCTAATTATGCAATTTTCATTACGCTATAAATAAAGTTTATTACTCTGAGCCTGTATCCAACTGAATGGAGGACAAGTGGGACATTACATGGAAAATCAGTGAATTAATTCAATGTAAGTACATTTTTGTTTATTACAAGATATTTCAAACAATTCTTTTGTCTTGTATTGTTTTCCTGCATTGCATTAAAAGTTGCATAATTAGATCTGGACCACCCTATAGAATGTAGACAAGGTAGATAATTTGCTTTTTTAACAATAGTTTTACTGTCCTTATAAAAAAAAGGTGTTTCATTTTCATAATGGCATTCAGCACATAAGGCTGCAGACAAAGAGTGATATATTGATTGGTAGCCCATTTTGTGCTACAAAATAAATGGAGTTTGCTGTACTGTACTTACTTATTTTGCATATAAAGAAAAACACAATTCAAGAAACTGCAGCTCAAGTCCACGCCATTTACAATGTACATTTCACAGAGTAATTTTAGTAACAAGCATGTCCATGGAGGATGGTGATTTGCTGTAGGAGGCAGCTGTTTTGTTTTTCAGGTTCATAAATCCTCTTAATGTGTAATCACCTCTCCTCCCTTCAATCTTATTAGCACTTAGTGCAGCATGTGCCATAGCTGCATCATGCAGAATACACCTTGAGCCATGGGGGATGCAGTTTACAAAGGTCAGGATATGATGGGGTTTGAAGTTCAGCCTATAGGGGTTAGCAGATTTGACTTGGTTTAATTCAGCAATGTCATCAATTAAGATTTTTATCTCTTGAAAATATGAAGAATTGATCCTAGACTCTGCTGTTAGGCAGCTTTGCTTCCACAGTTATTTCCATTGTTCTGTTAAAGCAAACATTTTTGAGATTTTAGTATTCTTGAAATGTGCAATATAAAAGTGTATAATGTAGAATGACACAAAGAATACAGATAGAGTTAGGGTACTACCTTGGTAACCCTGTATAATTTGAGTTTTTTTATTTCTTTAAATAAACACCCAATTAGTTGCAGAGATGTATTTATAGACAAAAGTCAAAACGGAACTGGAATACGTGGTCAATCACCTGATGCGCAGAGGGAGAAAGGAGAGAGAAGAAAACTGTGCCAACCCCTGGCTTGGCGGGTAATTACATTGACTAGAGCCATTAAGCTGCCTCCCATGTGTACGTGTGTCATGATAGATGGTATGAAGGTTAGTGGGGTGCCACAAACACGAACACACAAGTTCACAGTCCTGGGTTCACATAAAGCGTGCTTTATTACAAATACCTTGAAATAAAATCAACACATAAGTGATATTCTTCTTTTCTCTCTCCCTGTCTTCACTGCACTGCTACTTCTCCAAGGTGAGTGTTGCCTGTCTCTGGCTCATCTCCCACTCACCTGGACAAGGCAGTTTGGTCTCTTTTATGGAAGACCTAAGTGTACTTCTGGTGCCAGGGCTTTGCCTGTTGGAAGAATTTCTGGGTCATACAGAAGTCCCAAATAATAGGGAGTGTAACTCTTTGTGGCACCCACAGACCCCAGCAGGGCAGAGCTACCAGACTACAACTCAATGGCATTCCCTGCTAGTGGCCAAATGGGTACCGATTAGTGATGCACCGATATGGAAATTCTGGGCGATACCGATATGGTTTTGTCCATCTTTGCCAATACCGATAACCAATGGCCGATATATATATTTTTTAATTTACTTCAGGTATGAATGTTTTAGGTATGCTGAAAATATCAAAGAAACAACAGCAATATGTGAAACAGAGATTATCTTTTTATTAACATGTTGAATTTTATGCTCTTCTTTGCTATATAAGCAGCCAGTAATTTATGCTGGGCAAAAAGAGCAAGATATGGTTCATTTCTATAGAAAAAATACTGCAGGTCATATACAAAAATCTGCTTAACATATACATTCTGAGTAACTTAAGCACATCAAAACACCATGTCATTACATAAAATGGCATTGGGTGTATTAAAAAAATATACTCTTTCTGGTATAATCAGACATATATGACTTTAAATGAAACAGGGTACAATGCGGCCTGTAACCCTGCTGGGTTCTTTAAAAGTACAAATGGTAGGTTTTTCTTAACAAAAAAGCATTTCTGCCTTTTCACCAGCAAGCTTGTTTCTCTTTTCATTTACTATATTTGACAAAGCTTGAAAAAAGGCATTCACTATCTACACTGGTACAAGGTGCCAATAGGTACTTGATCGCTGCCTTGGTCAAGGTTGGAAAATGGGCTGCATTGCTTTTCCATTACTGGAGGGCGCAGTTATTTCTGGAGATAGGCGGCTCGCTGAGATATTTATTCAGCTGAAAAAAAAACAGGTTTGTGGTAAAGAAAAACAGGACAACGTCCTGTACCAACCACCACCATTAATAAAAACTTGTGATGTTGAAAGCTTGATGTATAATGATTTGGGTCATAAAGGGCATTCTGTATAAAGTGTGATGCGGATACACTTTTAAGAGATGCAGCACAAGCTGTTCCAAAATGAAATACTTTGTAACGCAGGTGTGCCTTGAAATGTTGAGAGACTGCTGTATATTTCAGGGTGATTTTGTCTACCATGCAGGCGAACATGTTCCTCCTTTTTGCTAAGTGCCCACTAAATTAAATTCCTCCGCTAATTTTTCACAGCGACTCAACTATCTACAATGGAAAAACCCTCAAACTGCACCGCTGCAATCACAGTTTTGTAGGCAATCTGGCAAACATAAATTGTAAAAACCTGACGAAAAAAGCGAGGTGATGCCGTTAATGTGTTGCTTTTCTTCTCAGCTTATGTTTGCGGAGTAGTTTGCCCCGCACTCTTAAGTTATACACAGTCACAGCAAGCCGCCTTGCAGTGCTGACTGAGTTTCCGGTAAATGCAGGATGATACTCATTGGATATTTGCAAGCTGCTGTGTATGGTTTGTGTTTAAAAAAATAACATAAAATCCGCAACTGTGTTTTTTTCCATTCGTGAAGTCTGGTCAACCTAATTAGTCTGATTATTGTTAATTTTATAATCCTGTTATTTTACCTCGGCGGTTTTGCAGCCACATACTGTATGAGTTTTCTTCAAGAATTTCTCCATACATCTCCGGCAATGAAGCAGCAACATCTCTCCGAGTGCCAATCTTTTTCTCTTTCAGTTCGCTGTTGCTTTCACCATCTCCTTCACCAGCTGACATCTCAACCAGTTGTTTCTGAAGTGCTTCTTGCGCATGTTTTTTGGTATCTTGGTCAAAAAATCGATCTTTGTGCCGTTGATCAAGGACAGTAGATAGATAGTATAGTGTCTCGGAGAATGCCCTACTGAAGCGTTTTATGACAGCCTTCAAAAGTGTGGTTTTCGCTGTCTGAACTCCGAAATCTGTTTGGCCACACTTTTTAAGCAGACGTGTAAGCGCTTCAACAGACAGAATCACGTTTGCAATTGTAGATGAATGCGCACTTATATCTTTAGTAAGTTGCTCGAATGGTTCGAGTAGAGTAATCCTGTTTCCACAAGTCCCCACTGATGCACCGTGAGGGAGGCAAGAAGCTCGTATTCAGCACCATGCGCAGCAAGAGTGTGCTTCTGATCAACAAGACTTTTCAACATATATTTCGTGCTGTTCCAACGAGTAGGAGTGGTGTCCTGCTGAAGCATTCTTGTTGGAGTACCAAGGTTTGTTTGTATTTCTGTTAGCGAGCTGTGAGTGCTTATAATGAGTAACTATTTGCTTCCCAATGGTAACACAGTCGGAGATGCTACTCTGGTTCAATAAGCCTTCATTTACAGTAAGCTGCAAAGTGTGAGCCATGCGGTTTAATCTTTTAATGTCTCTTTCTTCCATAGCTTTTGCCATATTGCGAGCGTTGTCATGAAGCACAACGTCAACATTACTTTTTGAAATGTACCACTTCGCTGACATGGAATCAAAAGATTGTGCGATAAAAGTTGCAGAATGAGAACCGGACAACTCTTTAGCAAGCAACATCGCTCTTTTTGACTCAAAATTGTCATCAATCCAGTGTGCCGTTAGACTCAACATGCTCATGTGGCTGAGCTCCACATATCTGTAGCGAAGCTAATGCTGGTGGCATTGTTTCTTAAAAGCTTGTGGATATGAGTAGCAATCACATCATATAATGCAGGCAGTGAGGCAGCTGCAAAGTATCGCTGGCTTGGAAGAATGTGGCGAGGTTCTAAATCATGTAGTAACCGACGAAATCCCTCGTCCTCAAGTAGGGAAAAAGGCTGGTCATCGATGCCTTTAGCTCTGGCGCTGTCTTGAGGAAACGTGTTTAACGTTTTGAAGGGATTGCTGTATAAGGCTACCGCTAGTTAACCCAGCAGCGTCTGATTTAATTTTCGTTTTGGTAGCATTAGCTGCTGGAAATTCAATGTATAATTCGTTATGGTAGTTCTTCAGTGGTATTGAAAGAATTTAATTCTGCAGCCACCTCGCATTATCTCATTTTTGCAGGTAGAGCAGATAGCAACTCTGTTATCTTCCTTTTTCACAGAAAAATTGGACCACACAGCTGACATATTACTTTACTAATGATATCCACCCAATGAATAAACGCCCGTAGTGCTTCTGTCAGCAAAACTAGGAAACCCTGTGGCATTTTTTTTTTTTTTTTTGGGTGAGAGCGCAAGGGGCTGTGCTTGCATGTGTGTTTTTCTGCAGCTTAATGTCTGCCTCGCCAAACAATGAAAACAACATTTAATTATTTAGTGAACTGACAGAGTTGACAAGCCTGAATTATATCGGTTGGCTGTATCGGTTAAAAATGTACACATTTGACCGATTTCGATGTTGTCATTTTTAATGAACATCGGCAGATAACAATACAGTTCCCGATATATCCTGCATCTCTAGCGATATCCAGGGCTTGCTGCCATCCAGCGTATGAAGGGAGACAATAACCTGAATATATTGCTCCCCCCTATCCTTCCATATTACTGACCTGGGATGCTGATCCTCAGTTGTTGTCCCTCATGATAGATAGATGGATATGATAAGAGTTAAAAAAAAATTATTTTTATGGTTCTGTAGATTTACCTTGTCTTTTACACTGTTCCTTTTTTAACTGGTCTCAGCTACTCTTGAATCCCATTGAAAGTCTAAACAAGTGAACATGATCTGTTGTTAATTATATATAGTGTTATCTGAAAAGTTTTTCTGCCTGGTATACAATGCTATATCATTTAACCCTGTACCAAATGTGTATATATGAAATGTGCATGGCTTTAGGACTCACATTTAATGTTTGCCCCCTCTTGCCCTCCAGCATCCAGCCCAATAGCCACAGCATCATACTGCTGGTTAGTCAGTTTCACCTCCTGACCATCTCTTGCTACTCTGAATATTTTCAGGTTCATTATATCTTTTCTGTCAAAACCTTCATGATATATACAGTCCCAAAATAGTTTGTGCATATTAAAAAACAAGTTGCAGTTATGAAATTTGAAACTTTGGCCTTGTTGTTCTTACCACCTGATTTGGCTGGTGTTTGCTTTGACTTTTCTCATATTTATTTCAGATATGTCTGTCTCCCAAGGTTTATAAAAGACTGGCTGCCATGTTCTGACAAAGAAGCAAAGACTTTTGCAGGAGACTGTTCAAAATGACAAAAAAGCAGGATGTAAATTTGTCATGTGAAACGGGTATCCAGTTGGCAATGCTCTTATCCTTCCTATGTATTTATTTTAAAAAAATGGTCACATTTGCTGTCATTTTTGGGTGTTTTTCAGGCCACTTTTGGTTTTTTACTGCCTGCTGATCAACCCAACAAGCAGGAATGGCAGGGGACCCAGGAAGATGTATCATTGGACCTCCACACTGTGGCTTGGACAAGTATAAAACATCATCATTATCTTGTTTTTGGGTGGGGATTCTGGTTGGGTATGGAAGGTCTGGTTTTCCTCCCTTAGTTATTTTTAGCTTCCATCTCTAATTTAAAATAAAACTAATGTTGGATTCATGTAAGAGTGTGGTTTATGTGTCATGGACTGACATTTTATTTTGTAGTCAATTATTAGAGTATATTAATTGGCAGTCTTTAAATCAATACTCTAGCTATTTTATGTCACCAATGTCCATCCATCCATTTTCTAACCTGCTGAATCCAAGTACAGGGTCACGGGGGTCTGCTGGAGCCAATCCCAGCCAACACAGGAACCAATCCTGGGCGGGGTGCCAACCCACCGCAGGACACACACAAACACACCAAGCCCAATTTAGAATCGCCAATCCACCTAACCTGCATGTCTTCGGACTGTGGGAGGAAACCCATGCAGACACGGGGAGAACATGCAAACTCCACGCAGGGAGGACCCGGGAAGCGAACCCGGGTCTCCTAACTGCGAGGCAGCAGCGCTACCACTGCGCCACCGTGCCGCCCTGTCACCATTGTTTGTCCCTTAATTCAGCTGGTGCATCTCAGCTTCAGAGTTTTTCTTCTTCTTATATTTACATAATGGTTTAACAGAATCAGAGGCTCTGTTAGGGTGTGAGCCTAGTCTAAAAATACAAAGCAGGAAAAAAGTCTGTCGGTGTGCTGGGCCACCCTTAGCCCCACTCACAACATTTTCAAACCCACTTAAATTTCAAATATGGAATTACAAAGGGTGGAAAAGCAGCCATGGCTACTGTGTTGCTCTACAGCATGTCAAACAATATTATAAGTGGTTCCAAAGTGAAATACCAGCCAAAGACACACACAGCTACACTCTTAAATCCACTAGATTGGCTTCCAGTAGCAGCATGTATAAAGTACTAATCCCTGATACTTGTCTACCACTCCTTCTTGACCCCTCAGTCCTACTGATGAATGGAGTCTTGTGATGCCTCCTCTGTGTGGTATCAACTTTCAGTTTAGACTTTAAATGTATAGCTCCCAGCTGATGGAATGAGTTTCCAACCTCCATTCAAATTTCTAAAACCCTCAATGTGTTTAAGAAGTGTTTGTAGATGCTCTTGTTTGAGTTTCTGTCTAACTGATATTCGCTCTTAGGGTTTGTAATCTAGAAATCATAACCAGATTGTATTTTGTTCTGAGCTCTTCACTTGGGTAAAAAACTGACCCATCACTTGTCCTGTAACACTTCTTCACAAACAGTTCCCAGACTGAAATTTACTCAGTTATGTTGACCTCTTTTGTAAGTCGCACTGGATAAGTGTTTGCTTAGCAAATCCAGTTAAGGGTCACTTAGGGCCAGAGCCAATCCCAACATCATGTACCCAAAGCAGAAACCAATCCTACATGGAATACAAGTCAACTGCAGCACCCTCTGCTATGTACTGATTTTTTTCCTTATATTGATGTGCTGCTATTTTATGTTCTCAACATCTAGGCCAGGGTTGTCCAGTTCCGGTCCTGGTGGACTGCAGAGGCTGCAGGTTTTCATTCTAACCATTTTCTTAATTAGTGAGTCATTTTTGCTGCTGATTCACTTCTTTTGCCTTAGTTTTAATTGATGTGACTTAGACCCCTTAGTTGGTTGTTTTTGCTTAATGAGCAGCCAGACGATAATGAGACACAAAACAAGCTGCCACATGACCAGCTATCCTGAAAATAAACAAAGGCGTAGATCTGTCATGTTGGTCTGCTCAAGTCACCAAAACATCTTGTCAGTGGTCTTAGAAAAAACAGAAAATCAACAGTCTGATCAGCAAGAATTGGCTTCTCATTAAGAAACTGGTTGGACTGAAATTGGCTGGCATTTGACGTTCCAATTTAGCTGGTCATCCGTTGGCTCGTTTCACATCTCATTTCTGTTTGGCTGCCATTTAGTGAAGAAATAAACCAATTCAGAGGACTGAATCCTTAAAAACAGGGCTATTAAAATTAAGGGAATAGGAGTGAATTAGCACTTAAAACTACTTGCTGATTAGGAACAGGTTTAGAATGAAAACCTGCTGCCCACCAGGACCGGAGATGGACACTCCTGAACTAGGTGATAAATTCCAAGTTCACTCCAATGTGAGTTATGTGGCTGCAGGGTTTTTGTTACAACCAGGTTCATAGTCAGTAAAACATTTTATTCCTAATTGATCTAATTGATTAATTAGTTGGTATTTTTCCTCCCTTATTTTGCATTTAGTAACAATCAACTAAATGCGATTTACATTCATAAGAAATTAGATGTACTTATATGTGCATAATATACCATAATTTTAAGTAATTGTGTCCCTTATCATGTTCCTGTTTTTTCTGTGGATTTTTCTCCCTTATTTGTGTGTTTATTACAGTACAACACTAACATTATGATTAATTTGATATGTTCATAAACATAAATGCTGTAAATAGATCACCTAAATTGAGCTGAAAGTTCAAAACAAAAGTTAAAATCACAAGATACAGAATTGGTCAAAACTTGAAGTTGTCCTATTTAAATTTGCTCAAGATTTGAAATTCTCTTTAGAAATGATTTTTAATGTTCACAGATACAAATATATACAGTATATACTGTATATATATATATATATATATATATATATGTGGGTATAGAAAAGAATCACACCCTTCGAAATATTCCCATTTTTTTTTGCTTTACGGCCTTAAATGAAAACAAACAAACCAATAATTTTTCCTGCTTTACTTACTCAATACAATCTATAACATCCAAGTGATAGATATCACAGTTACAGTTCAGAAGAATTTTAAAACATAAAAAACAGGAAATACTGAGATTAATAAAGGATCACCCTCCCCCTAAACAATATTTGTAAACTCAATCAGGTGTAAGAAACCACCATTGCACTCCACTGCAGACCATGGCTCCTGTCTTCCACCTGTGATCAGTTGTATTCAGTGTGATTAGTGAAGCATAACTGCTGTTCCTGGAGCATTTGCTTGCTTGGTAGTACAACTGACAGCAAACAGCTGACTATGGGTGGCAAGCCACTTTCAAAAGATCTCAGGGATGGAGTTGTGGACAAACATAAGGCAGGAGATGGATACAAAGAAATCACAAAGGCTTTATCAATCCCAAGGAGCACAGTAAAGTCCATAACAAAGAAGTGGCAAGTGTTTGTACTACTAGTACCCTCCCTGGATCCGGCTGTCCCTCCAAACTGGATGGAAGAGCAAGGAGGAAACTGGTAAGAGAGGCTACCAAGAGGCCAATGACCTCTTTGAAGGAGTTACAGGATTTTATGGCAAAGAGTGGTCATTGTGCCTCAATAACAAACGATACACCTAGCGGAAATCCAATGCAGGTCACCATCCACAGCACACCATACGTACAGTAAAGCATGGAGTGGAAGCATCCTGTTGTGGGGGTGTTTCTCCGGAATGGATGGGGCAAAATACCGTCAAATTCTTGAGGAAAAACTCCCTGGCAGAAAGTTGAAGATGGGCAGAATGTTGACTTTTCAACATGATAACGACCCGAAGCACACAGCAAAATTGACCACACTGTGGCTAAAGGAGAAAAAAGTGAATGTCCTTGTGTGCCCAGTCGGAGCCCAGACCTAAATCCCATTGAAAAGCTGTGAAAAGATTTGAAGATGGTAGTCCACCAACACTTGCCGTCCAATTTGACCGAATTTGAACAGTTCTGTAAAGAAGAGTGTGCAATATGAGTGTGCAAATATTGTTCAATCTAGATGTGCAACACTGATGAAGTATCCCAACAGACTCCAGGCAGTCATTAAAGCAAATGGTGGTTCAACAAAATATTGACATGGGGGGATGATCCTTTATTAATCTCTTGGTTACGTCTTGGTTTTGGAATTAAAAAAAAAAAGTTTTTATTAATATGATTTTCCTGAGCTGTGATATCTTTCACTTGGATGTTATAGGTTGCATTGAGTAAGTAAAGCTAGAAAGAATTTTTTGTGTGTGTTTTCATTTAAGGGTGTAAAGCAAAACAAAAATGGTAATATTTTGAAGGGGTTGATTCTTTTTTATACCCACTGTATATACTTTGGACACATAAAAAGACACAAAGCACCTTTCCATAAAAATGATAAAATAATGTTAATGTCCATATCCTAAAAAGTAGATAGTAAAAAGGTGATGGAAGAGAATACACAGAGCGGTGACATGAGGCTTCCCCATTTATTCTCTTTTCCTGCTTGTTTGCAGTTTTAATAAAATGAAAAAGCCAGTAAAATTACTACACCTTATTAATTTATTTTTTTTTCAGCTTACTGGAAGGAGAGTCTGCAAGTGTCCGGCAGCAGAAGTTGGCTATTCAGGTCAATTTAATTTTCTGAGATTTTTCTGGTCTGTGTAACTTAATGATAATGAAACATGTGTGGCAGTAGACTTGAAATTTTTATAAATTCCACATGTACTGTGCTTTTTTTAAGATGTACTTATTTCTTTATAAAAGTAGTCACTTGGTATTTTTTTTAATCTGATGGTGCTTCACAGTGAAATAATCAACAAATGTCTTCCTTCATAAATTCACTCCACTTTGCATTACAGTGTCTATCCATCTGAGTAATGTCCTGGAGGAACATCTCCCCATGTTGATTAGAATCTGATCTAATGTCCTTGGGGGGTTGAATCAAATTAGGGTAGGGGTAGGAAAGGGATGTTTAAATACATGTAAACATATAAATTGGTGAAATATTTAAACTAGTAAAAAAATATCAAAGGGTGAATAGAACAGGAAAATTAGCGGTACCTATCTGCCAACAAAGCCAGATATTGTGAGTGGGGGGTGGTAACAGAGGTTATCATTTATAAGTCTAATTGCTTGTTGCTTAAAAACCGTTTTGTACTCTTGTAGTCCCTGATTTCACACTCCTATACTGTCTTCCTGATGGTAGGAGTGTGAATGGACTCTGTTGGGGGAGGCTGCTACTTCTTTACAATACTGTGGGCCATCCTGATTACATCCTGATAATTACTATTATTTTAAATGTCCTCCAGCAATAGATGAAGAGGAGTTGTTCCTGAAATGTTTTGGGCAGTCCTGATCATTTTCTGTCGAACTTTAAGGCTCTGTGTATAGAACCAGGGTGAGCAATGTCAGTCCTGGATGGCTGCAATGGCAGGAGGTTTTTTTTTTCCAACCTAGTTTCTTAATGAGAAGTTAATTATTGCTGAGCAAGCATTTATTTTTGAAATGACATTTTGATGCTTCACTGTAGTGGTCTTGCTTGTTAAAGGTTCCCCACCATTAATTGCTTATTAATTGCTTATTTCAGTCTTAAAGAGCTGCATTCACTTTTTCAATGTCTCTATTAGTAATTAGATACAAATGACAAAGGAGCCAGCAGTTAATTTAACTTATTTCCATTTACACCTGTGTGGATTCATCATACACTATTGTGTTTAATATAACATTTGAGAGAAAAATGTGACAAACAGCAAATTAAATCTATGACGTAAGAACCTAACATTGCAGACTAACTAGCCATAAAATTAAGGTCTGAGAATGGCACTGGTTTCTAATTAAGCAATTAGGTTGGAATGAAAACCTGAATCCACTGCGGCCCTCCATGACTTACATTCTATACCAGGCGTGGACAACATTAGAACGTTAAAACAGTCTAGAACAGATCAGGTCATTCAGCCCAACAAAGCTCACAGGTCCTATCCACCTAAATTTTAGGGAAACCAATCCCGGGCTTCCGTTTACCCAGTATTCCTGGACATTTTTCATTCCCGAAACTGCTGTAATTCCCGGAAAACCGGGAACGGCCAAGTTCGCATATACAGCGTGTAAAAGTGTAAAAATCGATCAAGAAATAACAAAGTTATAGTTGAAAACTGAAGACTTCATTGACGTCTGTCAGACAACAGCTTTGAACAGCAACTTGAAATTGCAATGCGTTAGTCTGTTGCATCCGCATTATCTGTGCCAAGAAACTTGCCATCACAGAATGATGACAAGAAACTGGATGCATCAGTAAAAGCTGAAATGGCGGTGTTTCAGAGCAACGGGCAAGCGTGGGCTTTGTTTAGAACAAGTGTATCAGTATCTGATGACTGTGCCACCTACTGCAGTGGAGGCAGAGCGTGCTTTCTCAGCAGGTGGCGTACTCAGCACGAAGTACTCTCTCATCTGGACGACCGCACGCTGGACAAGTAATGCTTTCTACGCTCTTATTACCGCAACTAACTAGATCAGGGGTGCCCACAGTTTTTCGGCTTGTGAGCTACTTTTAAAATAACCAGGTCGAAATGATCTACCTACATTAAAAAGTTTATATATTCGCCTCTAGCGCTGACGTCCGAGGTTCGATTCCCGAGAGGGAGTACAGTGAGTGTGTACGCCTGATGAGCCTAGAATTAGGGTGAAACACGTGTCGCGTACTCTTTGCATTATTTGACAGTAAAACTATTTCAACCATAATTATATATATATATACACACACTGAGTATACTTTATACATAAAATATATGTTGTCATACCTTGCATAACTTTATGGCACAATAACAATTCAGTACATTTATGGTCACTACAGTATTTGGATTCGATAATCTTCATGTGGGAAAAGGCTGACTCGCATAAATAAGTAGAGCCGAATAATGCAGTCAAGGAGCTTTTGAATTCAGCTGAGTGAAAAATGACGGCTGTCCGATTAACTGCGATTTTAGTTCCCTTTCTTTCTCAGATCGCTTTTCGGAAGGCAGTCAGTTTCGTAGTTTTTATGAACAGTTCGAAAGTGCCTTTCCACATTTTCCTTCTTTGGAATAGCAATGATAGATTGACAGATCAGACAAACGCACTTCGATTGTGACATTGTGAGAGAAAAAAATCCTCTTCTAATTACACATAAAGCCCATACCCTCCCCAAACAATTTTTTTAAAATCCCTTCTTTAGTCGATGTAAATTGGAAGGCTAACTAGATCACTGCCGGAGTTTTGCAGTAGCTCGCGCGTTTGATCGTGCGTGCGGGATGACCAGTGTCATAGAAGAAAGGAGATCTCAGACTGGCCTGTATGTCAATCAAGTGGCAAATGCCATAGGGAGGATATACGATAGACTAACGTTTAAAAAAATTTTTTTTTGAATGCAACGCGATCTACCTGTACTACCTTTGTGATCTACCGGTCGATTGCTATCAACACATTGGGCACCCCTGAACTAGATACATGTACTTATATGACTGCATGAACTGCTTGTAGATAAGGTTAATCTTTTATTGGTGTCAACATACTGCAGTAGTTTTATTAAAAATAAGTGTCGGTTCTAAAACTGTTCACATGTGAAATGCCCGTGCACTGTGTCATCTCGGGAAGTTTCCAACTGTGTCCATGTACTCTTGATGAACTCATTTTAAAATAAGTCTCAATCCACTGTACTAATTCCCATCATAATTTTCAACACTTAAGTCGTGTCTCCGCATAATCTTATTTTGCTTAAACTGAAGACTCTACTCTTTTAATATTTCTTTATAATTCACACCTTTTAGCCCTGAAATCAGCCTTGTCGTTCTTCTAGCCTGGAGACCAAAACTGTACACCGTACTCTAGATGAGGCCTCGCCAGTGCATTATAAAGCCTGAGCATAACCTCCTGGTACTTGTACTCTACACATCATGCTATATAACCTACATTTCTGTTAGCCTTCAATGGCTTCTGAACACTCCCTGGCAGCTGATGACTAACCAAGTGCTCTCTCTGCCAATGAATGATGGAGTTTCAGCTCTCTCTGACCTTTTTATTATTTCTACTTTATTTTCAATGGTGATGGTTTTTCTCTCCTTTACTTTATCACCAGCACTTGCACCAGATTTGTGTTTCAGAGACATTCTTGAAGGGTGAAGACAAATGGTTAAGATGAGCTTTTCTGTACAGCACTATACTCGCTACCACAGCAGGAAGGCACCCGTCAACACGTCTGATGTACTGACAAGAGACAACTTTCTGCTATGTGCGTAACAGTGCAAGCAGGCTTACTATTGAGAATGAGTGGGGACGGCGAGGGTGGGTTCACCACACAATCACCTCCACTACAGTATGCTGCCTGCAGCGTCCGCCCACCGAGAAAGAACACGGTGCGGCCAAAGGCGGGTAGTGAATCACCCAACCCCAATTCAACAGGCAGCCATCTGAGGCACACTACAATGCTACCCCCACTGCCCCATTCACCCTCAATGGCCTCCATTTAGCCACAACCGGGTCACTGCTTGCAGCATTACCAGCCATGTGTGCTGGGCGTCCAGTCAGGAGCAGTAGCTGCGGCGGCGTAGTGGGCTGGCAGCGGACCATTGTCCTGCACACGAGTGATAGCTGTGGCCCCAGTGACTATGGACCACGGGTCACTGCTTGCTGCCAGGAGCCGCCCAAGGGACACTACACTGCGCGAGCAGCGAAATTGCCCCCCTCCAGCCACCACTTGCAGCATCCCCAGGCCAAAGATGACTGAGCGGCAGCTACTAAGGCGCATGCGTCGCAGCTGCAGCCTCGTTCATAGGTCGGATGTCCGTAACCTGGGGACTAGACTACCTGCATACTGATTATTAGAAAATACTAAATCTAGACAGGCTTCCCCCAATGTTGGTGGTTTAACAATCTGTGCTAAAAAAGTAGTTGGTGATTACTTCTTAAAAACTGCTCTTGTGCTCTGCTATGTGCAAGGTCATTCCATTTCATATTTGGGTAGTTAATGTTATCCATGATTACAATATCCTCCTATTCACTTTCCTTTTTTAATATTATTAAAAAGATATGTACTAAATATATGTATTTATTTAATAAATAAATACATGTATTAATTTATTTAAATATATGTACATATAAAGATATGTACTGCACTGGGAAGTCAATAGCACACTCCTAAAATAAGGCCTCCTTCCCCAGTGGTTTCAAGATAAAAGCAGATGTCTTCACTAAGATGAGGCTCATTGTCCAATTGAAGAGCACTTGCGTTTAAATTCTGTTTGACATAACCAGCACACTTTTCCGTTCTGTCCTTCCTAAAAAATGTGTATCCTTCTATGTTCTACTCATTCCCTTCTTTTTTTATTTAGCCAGTCTTCTGTTTTTGCTACAATATCATAATTATCCTATGCTGCATTCAACTTGTTATACCTCTAGGATTAAGACAATTTATTTTTAATGTGTTACTCATTTTACTTTTGCTTTTAATTTTTGGGTTATAATTTACATTAATTTGCATTGTTATTTTTGCACTATTGTTCCTTCATTTACAGTATAAACCTGGCCCATCCTAAACTCACTGCCTACCCATTCCCTAGTTTAAACAGTTTTTGACTAACTTAGTCATATGCTTTACCAACACTTTGGTACCTCTCCAGTTCAGATGCAACCCATCGTGTCAGAACAGGTCCCATCTCTTCCAAAAGAAGTCCAAACGCCCCATAAACCTATACCTTTCTACCCTACATGAAAATTTTACCTATATGTTAAGTTTTCTGATCTCCATAGTCTTACATGGACTGGTGCGTAGTATAGGCTGAACTTTGGAGAAGACAAGCTTGTCAGTTCTGGTCCTCAGTCTGGCACCTAATTCTTTAAATTTAATTGTAGAAGTGAGACTACCCTTATGTATGTCATTTGTTCCAACATAGACAATGACAGCTGGATCCACTACCGCTCTGGCCCAAAGCTTATCAAGCTTTCCACCGAATTGTCCCACTTGTTCACCTGGAAGGCAACAAATCCTGCAAAACTCTGTCTCTGTAGCAAACCTGTTGTTCAGTCCCCCTAATGATCAAGTCTCCGACTATCACTACCACTTCCTTTCTGGAAAGTTGTTTTGATGTGGCCTTTTGGGGCACCTCATGCTTACCTTCCACCTCAGAATCTTCAGAGATGCTTCCAATTCTGGGGTTGATGCCCCCAACAGAGTTCACCCTTTACCTTGTGTTTTTTGAGGGTGACCAACCTGTTTGGTCTGGGGTCTCCTCCCATTCCAACTGAAGAATGCACACTGTGCAGCCAACTCCTCCTTCAGGTTGGTGACCCTGAGCTCAAGGTGCAGGAAACAGCTGGATCTCCTTCAGATGTAGCCCTTATCAAAGACTTGCTTATCCAGCCATCCTCAAAAATATCAAACTTCCACCAGGACTTGCATTGCAGTGGCCTCATTATTAAAATTTGAGTTTGGATTACTAAAACTGCTCCGCTTTTTTCTTTTTATTAACTAGGGGGCTCCACTCCCTGCTCGCTTCACTCGCCGACCCCCGTGTTTGGTTTAACGGATATACAATTTAAAGAGATTATTTTCATTGGAATTGTTACATATGCATTATTTTCACTTTTACTTTAGAAACTTTTGTAAAAACAATACTTTTCCTTTATTTCCGGCCCTGGGCGTGGTTACATCCCTTTCTCGCAGGATGCATAATGCTGCTCGTGTTGTGAAGGGGTTGAGGGCGGCAGAACACATGCTAAGGAGATGCCCTCGGATCATCTGCTGTCTTTCTGCTGCTGGTGAGCTGCCTGCTCTGCTTATCATCTGCTGTCTTTCTGCTGCTGGCGAGCTGCCTTTTCTGCTTGTCGCATGTCGTTGTTTTAAGAGCTAGGAGCACATAATGCGTGTCTTCCAAAAGCAAACCAACAGCTGCTAGGTTAGATGTCCGTGGACTTGTTTTAAATGATGGCTCACTGCCTTGTCTCTGTATAACGTTGTGAAGGGGAGATAGCTGTTGTTGCACTGCCTGTCGATCATTTTAAAGCCTGTACAGCCACTGTCCTTTTTGCCACTTCATGTCTCTGCTGCTTGCGTTGTGAAGAGTGGGGCTTAGGGTGGCTGAACGCACGTAAAGAGAAGCGGTCGGATCATCTGCTGCAAATTGCATGTTTTGGTTGTTGCTTGTCATTGTTTTAAGAGCTGGGAGCAAGTTAAACGGTCTCTCATAGGACTTCAAATCGTCCTCTGAGAAGATCATGTCTCGCCTCCCTAGTCTGCCTCCCCAAGATTTTTTTATAATAGAGAGAAATGAAATGATTTAAATGGTAAAACTAAAAAATTTAAGGCAAAAAAATTTAAACAGCTGCTACAGTTATTTTATACTCCAGATCTCCCCCCAACAACTGCCAGCTGTTTGTCCTTCACTGAGGTTAACTTTTAGTTTTTTCTTGTTCTCCTAATTTTATGTCCCTCTTATTCTTAAAAGCTCTCCATTTGCACCATTTTTCATTTCTTCATGTTATTGAACCCTTACCCTATCGCTCTCCTAACTGCTGTACTTGCCTGGTAGCTAAGAACCGTTCAATCCTGTAAATTTTTACACATTCTTTTCCTTTTTTTTAAGCAGTATTACTGAATATCTGCCGCTAATTAATTTATTATTGTCTTGTCTGCTCCTAGAGCCGTTTGTGCCTGCTTGGCGTCTCAACACTAGTCACCAATGTGCCTACTATGGAGCCCTTCTTTTTACTATTCAGTAATTTTTTTCTCTCCACTAAGGAATGTGGAAAGTGGTCATTTATTTGCAGTGCTGCTGGTATCGGCTACTGTTGCTTACTGCCCTGCCTCAATTACATTAGTTTGAATACAAGTGCAAGTAACTTTTTGAAATGTTTCCCCAAAACACTCAATTACTTTTGTTCCTGTGCGGATGAAAAAAAACCAAAAAAGCCCTTCTAAACGGGTGGTGTGAGGGGAGCTTTAGTAATTCCTGCCCAATGCCCAATGACATCAGCATGTCAAATTCCCTTAGCACAACACAGAGATGTCATTGGTAAGAATGCTCCTGATAATTATTTTTTTTCCCATTTATCTGGGTCCTGGACATGGAGGCAACAGTGCAAGTAAAATACACAGATGCTCCTTTTCCCCTCTACCCTTCCTCCAACTCCTCCAATGGAGTGTCTCCTGGGTCTGCCTTGAGTTCTGCCAGTTGAACAGGCTGAAAACACTTCCCTAGGAGGTGTCCAGGAGACCCCCTAATCGGATTCCCACACCATCTGACCTGACTCATTTCGATGTGGAAGATCAGCAGCTGTACTTTGAGCTTTGCCTGAATGTCTGCACTTTTCACCATGTCTGTTAGCCTGAGCCCAAGCATCCTGCAAAGGAAACTCATTTCTGGAGTGTGTATCCAAAGTCTATTTCTTTTGGTCAATACCCACAGCTCATGACCATAGATGAGGGTAGTAATGTAGGTCAACTGGTAAATTCAGAGGCTTTCCTATTAGCTTAGCTCTCTCTTCACCGTGACTGACCTGTATAACACGCACATGAAACTGAATGCTGCTTTGCTACCTTTTTTCCTCATTTGTAAATAAGCCCCTAAGTTGTTCAAATTTCTCCGCTTGAGGCAACACCTCATCTTCAACCTGGAGAGGGTAGTCCACCATTTTCCAGCTGAGAACCATGACCTTAGAAGAAAAGGTGCTGGTCTTCATCCTGCTCACCTCATACTTGGTTGCAATATGCTCCTGTCTATGTCTAAGGTCACAGCCCAATGAAAAAGTCAGCAGGACAACATCCTATGCAAAAAGCAGTGTTCCTGAGGTTACCGAACTGGACTGCCTCCACCCGGCACAGCCAAGGGGATCTCAATAATAAACCTGTAAATGCTACTAAAGATTCTGGCTGGAATCTCAAATTTCTACAGCCTTCTCAGTAATTGCAAGCACTGTTGAGACTTATTTACTAATTAAATAATGCTCTGGGACCAAGTAATATCCCTACTAATGTAAATTCAGAGAAATGTAAAGGTTTTCACTACAATGGTGTGCTGCTCCCTAATTTTCTGTGGGTCCTTAATTATTATTAGTATTTAAACAACGGCTTTCTCTTTTTAACCTTCCAGATATAAACTCCTGGCTATTTTTTTTAAGAAAGAGGAAGACTGCCATATTAAATCCCAAAATATACTTCAAATAATATTCTGAGCATGAAAAATAAAAAGACACTTTTTTTCAAAAAATGCTTTTCATTAATCTGACATCTCACAGATATGGTCTGGATGGAGAAATTCAAATTTCATAAGTAGATTTAGCACACCTAAATCAATAACTTGCATAGGATGATTTTGGTACAGACCAGTATCATTAGATAACCAGACATCTGTGTTGTGATACAGGCACCACAAAATAGTGAAATGGGTGAGGACTTTTAAAGGACCCACAAAATGTAGGCAGAATCCTCCCTGGCTGAATCTTTGGGTATCTCCAGGCCCCAAAATAGAGAACAGATGTTAAACATTCAAAAATAAGAGAGTCTCAGATATTTTCAAAAAGTATTACGAGAGAACCAAGAAAACTCTGGCTTATATAGTGACATGTCCCACAAGAATCATTATTAACAAAACACAGGATTTATTCAAATAATAAATAACAAGAAAGTCCACAATAGAGCAAACAGAAGTTCCCTGATAAACAAGTCCCAATACACTATCTAGAAACAGAAGCAAAAATAATCCCAAAAACAGCAAAATTAGAAAAATTGCAATACTCAGTGAACTCTTTGAAAACGCACTCAATGAACCACTAAGTAACTTGCTTCCCTGCCTGCCTTTTTGGCAGTGATGCACGGGTGGTCCTGGCCCTTCGGTTTAAAAAAATATATTTATTAAATGTATAAAAAACTGAACAGCAGAAAACTGTATCACACTTTTAAGTCTTCAACACTAGCATTATTTTTGAAGTTCAAAAATTCTTGCAATAGTTTGCAAATAGTTGAAGGATAAACTGTTTCTGTTCCTTATCCTTTCTCATGATGAGACTTGTTCTTCGTTTACGTGGCATTGTTCACTACCATCTTGCATGCTGTCATTCATTGAAGTTATTGTCCACTGTTCTGGAGGTTTCCTTAGAAATGGCTGAGACCTTTATTTGCCTTTTTCCATAAGGACAACAAAGAAGAATGATGTTCGTTCTGTTACCAGATTCTCCAACTTCAGTTGTTCAGATTCATTAGTCAGCTTAAGATTTCAAGGAATGACTGGTAATGTTGGCCATAGCAGGCTTTTTCCCTCTCTTTTCCTTTGTTTTGGCCAAGCATCTAAAAGGGCTAAAAGAGAAACTCTGACTTGCTACTAAACCGTTTTTGAAACTCCTACTTAATAATAAAATGTTCTAGAAACTTCAATTTACTACAAAATTATCCTGGCAACTCCACCTTAGTGCTAAATTGTTTTCATTTATTTTATCACTTACTAATCACTTAGCCAGGTAAGACCCCAGAAAAAAAATGCACAAACTATGAAAATCATGTTGGTTGGGTCTTTTTAGGACCAGAGCTGACAAAGGGGAATCTCCTTGCAAAGAGGATATAAAGGTAATGGTAGATGTTATGGATCCAATAGTAATTTTGAAAATTTTCTGAGCAAATGGAGGCCAGGTGATGATAAAGAGGTACAAGAGAAGGTCAGAGGCAAGCAGAGGTCAAAGTCTGAAAGACAGATATAACCAAACAAACAAACCAAGAGGGGGAAAAACAAAGTCGACTCTTCAAAAAAGCAGTCAAAATCCTCATGTTAAGAGTCTGATTGGTGAAGAAGCTAACTGCTGCTAAAGTTTTTAGTTGTATAGAACGTCGACCAAAGTTTATAAAACCTGCTATGTGGCCATATTTCTAGCAAAGCTAACATCCTATGACAAATGGGAATGTGGTGATATTTAGAAAAAATGGCAGCAAATAAAGAAGAGTAACAAGACGGTAACAAAAAATGAGATCAGAAAAAACATGAATAATAATAGATCAGAAATAAAATTGTCACAAAAAAAACTCCAAACCAGATAAAAACACACTTAAAATTTTCTAAACAGCATTATTCTTTCTATATTCACACTTCATTTTTCTATATAATTTAATTTCTCTCCTTGGTGATGGCCATTAGAGATACAGTTTGCTTTGACTGATTCTTTGTTTGACCTGTGCATCTCTGTTCATCCATCCGTTATTTAATCTATTTTTAAACCTGCTCATCCTCCACAGTGTATTGGGGGAGCTGGTGGTGGAACTGGAGCAATCATCAGGTACAAAGCATTAACAACCACTCGACAGGCGCTAGGCCATCGCAGGGCGAGCACACTTGCACACAAACATATCCTAGGGACAATTTAACAACACCAGTTCATTTAACCTGCATGTCTTTGGACTGTGGGAGGAAACTGGAATATTTGGAGGAAACCCATGCAAAGATGGGATGGAACAGGCAAGCTCAACACAGGAAGCACCCAGGACATGAACCCCAGTCTCCTTGTTGCATCACTACTGCTATACCACCATGAACATGTACATTTCATTCAAAAAAATCTCTTTTCAGATTTGATTTAGATTATATTAAACCTAAGGAAGTTTCTCAGGTCTTAGAATGATTTTCTTTTTGTACACTTTATGTGTCTTTGGTTTTTGTCCAATAGTCCTCTGTGCTTCATGAGGCAAGTAGCTGTACATGACACAATCTTAAATTTTGAGCTGCTCTTGTTGATGATGAGCAGCAGTCTAGTGGTGTAGAAATGAACAGGCATTCAACAATGGAAAATATTTTATGCTACCAAGACAGTACTGCAAATCCTTTGTTTCCATTTTGTGATGGTTGTTACAAAGATATTTAAAATTTCCTGTCCCATATCTAAATACTAAAAATGAAACACTGATGTTATATCATGTCCATCTTGCTTCAGAGCTTTGCATCATTCTTCTTCTTTGTAACAGCTTAACTAACTGTGTTAAGAGACTAATAATAATAATTTAGTTATATACTGTAGCACCTTTCCCATGCCAGTCTCATGAACAGGTTATAAGATAATGGAATTATGAACACTTTCTTAAAACGACACTTCCCAAATGAAAAAGTTTTTAAAATACAATCTAATGGGCATTGACTTGTTTTTGACTCCATTTGTTCTTGGGTCTTAGAATGTTTGGTCATTTTATACTTCATTCTGTAGATGGTCTTGGCAATGCTGAGCAAGCTACATTTGTCATAAGCAGCAGTGAAGAAATTAATATCCTTGGCTTGTTTACTCACCACTTTTTCCTCTAAAGGGTTCTTAATTTGTTGGCAAGCCATGGCGTGGAGTTTTTCTCACTATGTGAGGCTCAGAGAAATAAAATGTCGTGGTTGAGGGGCAATGAGAACATTTAATTATTTTTATTGCATGTGTTCTATTATTTTCCTGAATGTACATCTGCATGCACTATGGGCATTCTCCTCCTATTCCTAATTATGCTGTAGATGGATGGATGGATGGATGGATGGATGGATGGATGGATGGATAGATAGATGGATAGATATATAGATAGATAGATAGATACTTTATTAATCCCAAGGGGAAATTCGCATATTCCAGCAGCACTATACAGATACACAAAAAAATATATATACTGTATATATAGGTCCATGAAACTACTATCTAAAATTCTATTACCTCAACCTTGCTTTTGTTTTAGAAATCAGCTCTATATCCAGAAGGGGGCAACTGAATAGTAGTCAGTCTAGTGATAACAAGCTTCATGCTTAGTTACAATAATTTGGACATTTTATGGTCCCTGGAAATGACTATATCACAGTTAGCAACCTAACAATGACTGGCTTAATATTGTTACCCTGACATTTTTGCACATGTTTTTGCTAATACATAATGATGTTGTTGATTAGCTTATACTGGGTTGTCTAGATCTGATTCTCAATGGCTACAATGGCTGTAGGTTTTCATTCTAGTCATTTTCTTAAAGTTTTTCAGCTGATCAACTTCTTTTGCTATAATTTTAATTGACTTTGCTATTTAAGACTCAGACCCCTCAATTGTTTCTTTTTTCCTTTACTAGCAGCCAAACAATAATGAGATACAAAACAAGCCAATACATGACCTGCCAACCTATGTTCATCATATAATGTCTGAAAATAGAGCTGCTATGCTTAGGTCCAGAAAATGTTTTGATGGTGCTTTTAGAAAAATAAGCGTTTTGGAAATGTCTGCTGTGGCAGGAGGAGAGCACTAGCAAACCATGGAATTATATAATGGGGTTAACTAACAAGAAGAATCAGCTTCTAATTAAGAAAATGGTTGAGGTGAAATTGGTTGAAGCTTGAAGGCCACTTCTTTTGGCTAACTTCACATCTTGCTTTTGTTTGGTTGCCGTTTAAGGCAAAAGAGAAGCAATTTGGAGGAAAAATTAAAAATAAGGAAGAAGAAGCAAATTAATATCTGAAGTTTGTCACTGTTGAAAAAAGTGGCAGGAAAGAAATTAGCCCTTCAGTATCGGATTGGGACACCCCTGGATATGATGCCTTTATTCTAAACATTAGCATCCATGTCTTGACAGTTACGTTCAAGTTGTTAAAAATAACCCTGGTCCTCTTTGACATGCCAGTTTACCTGGTGATTTACTTTTTTATCTGGAGGATTGCCAGGGCAACACCCAGTCCAATCCATCCTGCCAAACCTCATAGAGGTAATATGCTATGTAGTAAAAAATATCAAATATATTAAAAAACAGAGCAAATATTTATAGAAATACCAGCAGTAATGATGATCAAATACTTTGATACTTTGAAAGTTCCAAACCAGGACACAATTTATTTATCAAATGGGACAGGTAGTTTTGTGTGTGTTGTTCGATGTTTAATGGGTGGGTTCCCCATTTGTGTGCATTTAAATAGCTTGGCGGGGCTATGTTTATCGCACAATATACTTTTATTAAATGGCCAGTCTATTAAAAACAGGACATATTGTGTTATTTCAGTTATTAATGGGGATGCATATCTTGAAAATAGGACCGTGGATGTCAGGTCACCCTACATATACTACATGCATTAACACAGAAACAAAAACTAAACAAAGTTCCATAGCAATACCAAGATTTAATCAATGTTAAATGATAAAATTGTAATTTAGAATATTCAATGACTTTCTTCTACCATTTCACTGAAGTTCCAGTGTTCATGCCTGTATTATTGAAGTGGGATCCATAGGATGACTTCAATGCAGACAGCCAAATCAGCATTCTTCATAACGAATAAAGAATATACGAACTGCAATCCCAATGGCAGAAATTGAAAGGTATTACACTCAAAAGAAGATTGCTGACACTGCAACCCAAAACCAGTCCAAAACTCTCCTTTTTACTGTCTTCCCTTCTGAAATACTGACCAATCTAGACCCCTCACACAACACATGCATCACTGGCCCTCTTTGTCTAAACTGAGTGGATTAAATTTAAATTTGTTCAGTTCTTTTAACTTGATTGCACACTATGTACCAACTTAACTTTTGGGGCTGGAGTGCAATTGTGTATTATATTACGAAATAATATTTCTGTGAAATTACGTAGAAATGTGTTTTTTTTGTCAGGAATAAATTTTCATAGTAACACAGTTACATGTATCCTGTTTTGTTTTCAGCAGCATAGGTATTTTTACTTCAAAAAATAAGCATTACATTAGATTACTCATCTCTTTAAAGGTAATCTGACTAAGTAATGCACATTACTTTGAATGCATTACCCAAAACACTGCTCTCTATTGTGCTGTTTTGTTGCTAGGTACATGATGTATATGCATCGTGGTCACATTATATATAACATGGCCATATGGGTAAAGTAGCGTCTATTCAAGAGAACACTTTTTGTAAGCACTATTTGGGTTAGAATTATGACTCTGAGCTGAGCATTCTTACTACAATTTAGCAAAAGATCTCTTGACCCTTATTGTTAATGATATTGGCTGTGTATAACATTCTGCAAAAATTTTCAAACATTCGATTTAATAAGTTGGTCTGTCTGGACCTAATGAAACCTTCTTGCGACCATGACAGTTCCTTTCTGACTTAATCTTAAATAACAATAGGTGCTATTTCACTAGGAAAATGTATGAATTTCAGTGATGCAGTAAGTCATAATTGAAAAATAACTTTCTAAAACCATGAAGCATCAGCCATTTCATTGCTTTAGCTGCATTCTGTTGTTAGTGTACTTTGCTTGTGAAAGTCACATTAATATAATTTTTGTAATATTTTAGCAACTGTTGGAGATAGTAGGTTAGCAGGTTCCATATTTCACAGATTTGATTCTTTATCACTAGGCTCATCATCTCCAGTAAGGAGTATGCCTATGTGTTACCTCATTCAGAATTTCAAAATGGAGAAATTGCTTCACACCTGCTTTTCACAGAAAAATCACTGAACTCAGCTTTATTCTAAGACAATCCTGTGTCGAGATCACGTTTGTGGAAAAGATTGGTACTAAGAAGTTAGTTCTGTAACATTCACCTAATATGTAATATGTAACAAATTCTGTGTGTTTCTATACTCAGAGGTACAGTACCTCCTGTCTGTTGATGATAGTGATGGCGTTGGTAGCTCTATCGGACCCTTTTAAGTCTGTTTTCACGTTATTAGTGGTTGACTTTGAGGAGTGTGGCTCCACCTCTCCAGTTTGATGTTCAGGTCCTCAACTGCCTTTCTTAGGGATTTGTCACTCCAGTCACACTCTGAAGAGCTCTGACAACAAATCACTTTTTTTCTCTGTTACAGCGAAACCTTCTGGAAAAAAAGCAGCGGCGTAAGCGGCAGGAAGTGCAGATGGTAAAGGCAAATCCCGAAATGCAGGCAAAATTGCGGATGCTGCGGATATCAAAAGAAAAGGAGTCGTCTCCACATGTAGAGCTAAACTGCGAATCTACTGCTGCATCAGGTTAGAACTGCCTCTAGAGTGGCACCACTGTAACACAACTGTACATATAAGATTTGAATGGCTCACCATATGTCCACATACTAAAAAAGGAAATAATGAAATAAATAAGGCAAATGGACCATGTCTTTATGGGCCTGATTGCCCATTTTCTACTTTTCCTTTCTGGTACACTGATTTATTGGCTGTTTGTTTGTCTTTCCAAGATTTTAAATCACCTATAGCTCGCCGAACCATTTGACCTGTTGACCTGAAATTTAGTACAC
Source organism: Polypterus senegalus (assembly GCF_016835505.1). Taxonomy (NCBI): domain Eukaryota; kingdom Metazoa; phylum Chordata; class Cladistia; order Polypteriformes; family Polypteridae; genus Polypterus; species Polypterus senegalus. The sequence goes on from NC_053166.1 coordinate 108,239,454, forward strand.
ATATACTACGTGACATCTACTATCCGCTTTCAGGGTGGTAATTGACCTCCAAGGATATTCCTCTTTTTATTTTTATCAGCAGCAATCAGCAGGGTGGCCGTGTGGTGCATGCGTATGGGCACTGTTCTCATTCCCTCCCATCTTAGCTGTCACTTCCCCTGCCTCTTCATATCTTAAATCATTCTTGAGGCAGATTGAACACTTCCAAGTGCAAAATTAAGTGAAAAATTAAGGAAAATGTACTAAGTAATTGCAACACAAACACTGTCTTAATCAGTTTTAAAAGCAGATCAGATGCACACGAAAGAAGAGAAGAAGCAGGCCGCTAGGGTGGAGAAAAGAAGAGCTGATCAGGAAGCAGCAAACACATCAACCTCTGAGCAAACAAATGCTAAACGTACAGAGAAACAGTATGAAAACTATGAATGCTCAAGTCAAGTGTATTCACTCCACGTTATCGTGAAATGCGCTGTTACTGGTTAAGATGATATTTGTCACCAGGGAACAATTTTTGCTTTGAGATTTAGGTGATGTCTCCCCAGACCATGTTGATTTTAGGCTGAGGTGGAAATGGATCACTAAAAATATATGTAAGACTAGGGGGCTTCGCCCCCTGCTTGCTTCGCTCACTAACCCCCTGTTTGGTTTTCCGGATACACACTTGTAAGATGTTTTTTTTCTTTGAATTGTTGCTATTTCATTAGTTTCACTTTTATTTCAGAACTTCTGTAAAAAACAATATTTGGAATCTTTTGTGTCTCAGTATGCTGAATCTTTTAAATGAGGTCAGTGAGACATGTGTTTAATGACTTTGTACCATAATTTAGGATAGGTTTCTCTGTTTGGAATTTCAGCACAGACAAAACAATCCACATCATCAGCATGTAATTTTTTTTTTTTTGTAAAGTAACCAATAATTGCATGTGAGTTAAACCCTGTTTTTGAAATTCTGTGACTATCTGTACTATCTTTTTTTTGATACTGCAGCAACTGATGTAATAAAGTGTCACAAAAGTTCTACTTTAACAATAGCCGACTCCGTAACCCCAAACACAACTTTCTAGCACCCTCTCCACCCCCTCCTCCCATGGGTCTCGCCTCCCCCTTACCGCATCAATCAGCACCCAGCTATCAGTCTCTGTGCTGTACTCTGCCCTCCCTCGATCGGACCTAACAGTCACTTAAAATAAAAAAGGCTTCAGCTTGGCTGGGATGCTACAATACTTTTGAATTTTACTGCTTTCATATTCTGTATCTTTCTCTGCATTTGTCTTGCACCTTGGGTCTCTTTTCTCCGTGCTGCTCTTTCTTCTTTGCTGAGAGTACAGGATCAGTGTGTGCAACATGACTTTCCATGACTGAATGTTTTGCTGGCTGTCCGTGCTCTTATTTGATAAGAAGGGCGTGTCTTGCAAGAATCTTATGTTCCACGTCCTCGCGAGACTGCCCTGGGACAATCTCTTAGCACCAAGTCTCATGTTTACGGTCCCCGCGAGACGCTCTGTGGCCAGTCTTTTTTGTCTCGCAGGTCTTTTTCAAGTCTTCCGAGAACTTCCGAGAAGATCACGTATCGTCGCCTTGCTTTTCCATTCCAGGATTTTTTTATATATAGAGAGATACTATGAGGGCTGATCTCAAAGATCTTATACTAAAATTACTGTTAATTTTAATTTCCATTTTTGGGAGAAACTCGTTTCAATTTATCTTGAAGATCTGAATGGCCATTTATATGATAAACTGTTCTGGAACGTATAATTTTTTTTTCTTCAGAATTTTTGGTGCATCATTATTCTACATTTATCTACTACTCCTGAACTAAATGAATGTCCTTTTCAGTGAGAAAAGGGTCATTGCTACCATGTTTGATGACCAGTCTTGGTTTATATTCTTTCCATTCTTTCTCCGGCACTGGCAAGTTATGCCTCTTGATCAGTACAAACTGAAGCCATAGTACCATCATCCTTTTCTTGTGTAGTGCTAATGAGGTCAGCAGACATATTCTCCCAGACAGGCTTAGCTGGGAGGTTAACAACTCCTAAAATACTGACTGGGAAGCTGGCACTAACAACATTTGCTTAGTTTAGGTTGTTTTGTAAACACAAAGTTAGAAAAGAAGGATCATAGTTTTATTTTTCACATTGCCATTACTTGAAAGATATAAAGAAAGAAGGTAATAATACATCTCACTGGTTACATTGCTCTTTTTCTGTGTAACAGTACCACTTCACCAAGAATGACTTGTACATGTATGTGCTTCTCCAATGAAAATCTTAAACATTAATGTCTGAGCACCGGCTTGTTAGTCAATGCATTCATAATGAAGCTAAAAAGGAAATGTCACCTACAATTAAAATGAGGGAGACAAACTGGGAGTTTATTATAAATATTAATTTCAATATTTGAATTTATAGGTATTTAAAATTCTGAAATGTGACTATTTAAATTATATATGACCAAAGATCTTTCACAAATTACTTTTCAGGGGCACATATGCTTTATTCACATACCCCAGTTCCTCTTTTTTTGTGTCAAATTTGATACTCTCTTGAGAATCGAGCAGTAGACTCGTCTATACTTCCTCCCTAATTAATGTACTAGAAGGTAGCATGGTGTCCTAATTGATCCAGTATAATCCTGGATTTAAATCCAATTGCTATTTTTCTCTTTGTAATCTTTCCACATCAAAAAAATGTTAGCAAGAAGTTAGTAAGATTCTAAATTGGCGACATGTGAATATGAGCATTTGGGTATATTGGATCCTGCCTTGCGCCCATTGTCACTAGTACAAGTTGCAGCCCCTGTAACCTTGAATCAGATTAATTGTAGTTAATAAATTTATGTTTTAAATTGGTTAGTCCATTTTCTCTCTGGTTTATTGACTAGTCTGCTTGCAATTTATAGCAATTAAAACAAAGTTGCCTTGCTATTGAACTGGCTGCTTCCAATCCTCACTTGGCTTAGATAAACTACTTCTAATTACATCTTAAGGGTTTACTAACCCACTTGTCTAGGCTAAGTTATTTTTCTCATGGCCTGTTTTATAATGTACACTTCGCACCTAAAGCAATCTCTTTTCGCCTTCAAAATACATCATGTTTTGGTGCCACTGACCCCACCACTCTAGTTTCTTGTCTTATTCCTCCCTTGGTCTATGAAATCTCCCTCACTCCACATCCTGAGCACAGATGTGTTGCACTCGTAGTACATTAGTGGTCATATGTTGCCCATAGAAAATAAGAAACCTGGCAAACAAGAGGAGACCATTCAGTCTACTATTTTTTGTAGTGAAAAAAAATACAGTACCTATGTAAACATGGGGAGAATGTAAGTAAACCACACAGACAATGACCAGGCATGGCATACAATAAGAGGCATTGGTCCTGAAGTTGCCTTTTGGCACTGTCATTATTGTGCCAGTGACTGCATTATCCTATTAAATAATTGTGCCATCAGTCCAGCCAGTATACTGTAATTGTGCATTGCTTTGGTTTCTGACCTGAAGCCTTCCTCTTCTCCAACATATACGAATAGCTCTGCTTACCAGAAAAAAATGTGTTGAATGCTAAAATATGCTCAGACACCATGAAACAAAAATTAAAAAGCTCCATAATAACCAATGATTATCTTTGTGCTAAATCATTTCTGTATATAACTAGGATCACCTTCTGAAGTGGTTCCAGCCATGGATGAGGTAGATGCCACACTAGAAGAGATTCCACTTTCAGACTTCAGTATCCCTGCCAACACAATCCTTGATGACCCTTCCAGAATCTGGAGAAGCAAGAATAAAGTGCCAAAGGAGGAGGAAGGTAGGAGGAAACAATGATAAGGAGGTGAACATTTTTCACAAAGAGACCCCAGGGTAGAATGGATAATCTACATCTTTTTTAATGTTTACCTCCTCTCCAATTCTAAATCCTGTTCCCCTTTTAATGCACACAGTCGATGTGGATAAAGACTTGCAGACTGAAAATGGAGGTTTAAGGCGGTCAAAAATCCTCAGTAAGAAGAGGGATCTCTCTGCTGCAAAGACAGAGAAAAAACAAAAAGGAAAAGTTGGTGAGGAAAGCTTCTAAGGATGCTGCCCATCTCTTTGTCTTTATAATTAAACCAACTTTTGTTTCTGTAAGTTTTTAATTTTCACCCCACATTTTGACACAGTAGATTAATGACTCAGGCGCCGCCATGAGTGGCAGCCTTTCCAGCAGCTTCGTGTATGACTTTATCTTTCTACTTTTTTTCTCTGTTTTTCTCTATTTCACTGATCACTCCTACCACTTTCTTTTATGTGGACTCTTTCCCCTGGACACTTTTTACTACTTTTACTACTTGGACATGGATTTTTACACGCCGAGACTCATCTATTCAGGTAGTCAACTTCAAGCGATGAGAACAAATGCCCGTGTGGTTCCCTATTTACTTGACGAGGTAAGAAGATCGTATCATGGCAGCAGAGCCGGCACTAAGCTAAAAGCTAAGAGGCTAGTGAGAAAGTGACGATACAAGCCTTCGGTGCCTTCTGTGATCCTGGGAAATGTGAACTCACTGCCAAATAAGATCGACGAACTAGCTGCGCTGGTAAAAAATGTCAGGACGTACAGAGAATGCAGTTTGTTGTGTTTTTGTGAAACGTGGCTAACAACTAACATCCCAGATGCTAACTTGGAGCTACTCGGGTTTAGCACAATTAGAGCGGACAGAAATGCAAATAACTGCGGGAAGCGGAAAGGAGGAGGACTTGCTCTCTATGTGAACACAAGATGGTACAACTCTGGACATGAAAACGTCAAAATCTCCACTTGCTGCAGGGACATCGAACTGTTGGCCATAAGTCTGTGTCCGTATTACTTGCCCAGAGAGTCTGGACACGTCATCGTTGTTATTATTTACATCCCTCCTCGGGCGGATGTGGAGATAGCGGGTGACATCATCCATTCCGCTGTTGCTAAACTACAAACGCAGTACCCCGATACACTTGTGCTAATCTCTGGAGACTTTAACCATGTGACGCTGGACAAAGCATTACCTGCTTTCTCCAAGTATGTGGATTGTAACACCTGGGGAAATAGGACTATTGACTTACTGTAAGCCAACATTAAAGATGCATACAGAGCCACCCCGCGGCCTTATTTTGGGAAAGCAGATCATAACCTGATTCTGCTTCAGCCTCACTACAAACCAACAGTGAGGGAACTATTTACAACTACACGCTCATTCAGGAAGTGGTACCCTGAGGTAGAGCAGGCTCTAAGAGACTGCTTTGGAACTACAAACTGGGATATCCTGCAGGGGTCACATAGTGAGAACATTGAGGAAGTTGTTGACTGCACTACTGACTACATCAACTTCTGTATGGACATTGTAGTTCCAGTAAGAAAAGTGTGTTGCTATGCTAACAACAAGCCATGGATTACAAGTGACATCAAGGGCCTTTTGAACCAGAAGAAAAGGGCTTTTAAAGGCGGTGATCAGCATGAGCTCAAGTGTGTACAGAAGGAACTCCGAGTCCAGCTCAGGGTGGTGAAAAAGCAGTACAGGAGAAAACTGGAGTAGAAGTTGCAGAATAACAGCATGAAGGAAGTGTGGGATGGGATGAAGATCATCACTGGCTGCAGCCCAAAGCAGGGTGCCACCATCAAGAGAGACGTGGAGAGAACAAACTAGATGAACAACTTCTTTAATAGGTTTGACCACCCTAACCCATTCGGACCTCGGAGTACTACACCCTACACCCATCCTTCTGCTGATACCAGCATAGGAGAGACTCTCCCACCCACAATTACAGCAGCCCAGGTAAGCAGATAGCTGAGGAGACTTCGTGCCAGCAAAGCAGTGGGTCCAGATGGAGTATCGCCATGACTGCTGAAGGCCTGTGTGTTGGAGCTGGGGAGTCCTCTATAGCGTATCTTCGACCTGAGCGTGGAACAAGGGAGAGTCACGAGGCTTTGGAAAACACCTTGCATCACCCCAGTCCCAAAGGTATCACATCCTAGTGACCTGAATGACTTCCGGCCTGTTGCTCTGACATCATGTGATGAAGACCAAGGAGTGACTGCTGCTTCACCACCTGAGGCCACAGGTCTGCCACGCCCTCGACCCTCTGCAGTTCACATACCAGGAGAAGGTGGAAGCGGAGGATGCCATCATCTATATGCACACCGATCCCTCTCCCACTTGGACAGAGGCAGTGGTGCTGTAAGAATTATGTTTCTAGACTTCTCTAGCATATTCAACACCATCCAACCTCTGCTCCTTAGGGATAAGCTGACAGAGATGGGAGTAGATTCATACCTGGTGGCATGGATCGTGGACTATCTTACAGACAGACCTCAGTATGTGCATCTCGGGAATTGCAGGTCTGACATTGTGGTCAGCAACACAGGAGCACCGCAGGGGACTGTACTTTCTCCGGTCCTGTTCAGCCTATATACATCGGACTTCCAATACAACTCAGAGTCCTGCCACGTGCAAAAGTTCACTGACAACTCTGCTATTATGGGCTGCATCAGGAGTGGGCAGGAGGAGGCGTATTGGAACCTAATCAAGGACTTTGTTAAATGGTGCGACTCAAACCACCTACAACTGAACACCAGCAAAATCAAGGAGCTGGTGGTGGATTTTAGGAGGCCCAGGCCCCTCATGAACCTCATGATCATCAGAGGTGACTATGTGCAGAGGGTGCAGACCTATAAATATCTGGTTAGTGCAGCTGGATGATAATTTGAACTGGACTGCCAATAGTGATGCTCTGTGCAAGAGAGGACAGAGCCGACTATACTTCCTTAGAAGGCTGGTGTCTTTCAACATCTGCAATAAGTTGCTGCAGATGTTTTATCAATCGGTTGTGGCGTGCGCCCTCTTCTACGCGGTGGTGTGCTGGGGAGGCAGCATTAAGAAAAGGGACGCCTCACACCTAGACAAACTGGTGAGGAAGGCAGGCTCTATTTTAGGCATTGAGCTGGACAGTTTGACATCCGTGGCAGAGCGGCAGGCGCTGAGCAGGCTCCTGTCAATCATGGAGAATCCACTGCATCCACTGAACAGTATCATCTCCAGACAGAGGAGCAGCTTCAGCGACAGACTGCTGTCACTGTCCTGCTCCACTGACAGACAGAGGAGATTGTTCCTCCCCCACACTATGCAACTCTTCAATTCCACCTGGGGGGGTAAATGTTAACATTATACAAAGTTATTGTCTGTTATAGCTGCATTTTTATCTCCCTTTAATTTAATAGTTTTTATCAGTATGCTGCTGCTGGAGCATGTGAATTTCCCCTTGGGATTAATAAAGTGTCTTTCTGTCTGTCTGTCGGCACCACCTAGCTTTGATTCTATGTGTTGCAACCATAGAGATACAGTTTTTATTTCCTAATCCTTTCAATTCTAAATAAGCTTCACTCTTTTTCATTCTTCTTCCTGCCCTCTTTTTTCATGCAGCATTGGGTGTAAAGAAGCCAGAAAGGAAAACTGTGCCTCCTGTTGGAAAGGTGGGCAAGAAGTATTCTGCCTCAAAAAAAACAAAAAGGCTAAGCAAGTCGGGGAGCAGAGAGTTGCTAACAGGTATGGTGAGCAGTGCTTGGGGTCTGGTGACACTGATTATCAGAAAAAGACTGTGTAATGTCAAAGTGAAAACAGTTCTTTGTAAAGTGGTCTAAATAATTTACATATATTTAACACAAAGTAAGTGATTACATAAGTACTCATACCCTTTAATATAACACTACTAAGTCATCACTGGTGCAGCCATTTTTGTTTAAAGTCACATAATTAGTTACATGGAGATCATCTGTCTATAGTCAAGGGGTTTCAGTTAATTGCAGTATAAAGGTACCGTCTTGGTCAGTCTGTCTTGTCAGTAAGGCCTAAACTACCCAATGAAGGAAAATAAATAACACCAAGCAACTCTGTAAAAGGATGGTTGAAAACCCCGATTCAGGCCATTGAGATAATAAAATATTAAAGTCACTGAATATCCCTTGGTGTCCAGTTAAAGCAATCATTAAAAGATAAGACTGCATTGGTATTGGTATATTTTTGTCACTATTTCTTCATAACCATGGTACATACTAATTTATTACATGAAATTGTGTTCTAAAGTGAATCATTTTGTTATATATTAAAAAATATCCATGATGCTTTTGTCCTTTAAGAAGAGAAAGTTACTAGGGTCCCTATAAAAAAACAAACACCTTAAAACTTATCAAAGACATTCCTAAAGGTTTCACTTTAAGAAAATATGCCTTACATGTTTCTGAGGCATACTTATGGCATCGAAAGTGAACTTCAAGTGGTGTATTTTATCACAGACTCTTGCTGCTGTTTTCTTAAGGCAAGGATATGCTTCTTACTTGCTTGCCTGCTCACAGTGGTCATTGTGGATAGAGTTTTTACATTTTCCGTGGGTGCAGACATATTGAATCATATGGAGGCTTCTCTCCCACCAGCCAGGAAAAAAATGATTGCATTATTTTGTAAAGATCTTGTCTGCTGCTACTTTTATCATGTATGCACATGCTTTGGAAGTTAGGATGAGCACATGTGTAATGTGCAATCAGGTGACAAGAACTGAACAGACAATACAGGCATTGTAGAACCAAGTGGGCATTTCCCATTTTGCTAGGCTTTTTAGTGGCACACAAGGCCTGTTAGCACAGCAGATTTAACAGGGATGCAGAAATTGAGCTGTACACCACCCCTACCTGCATTCGTGAGTGAAAAGCTAAACTGCAGCTCCTATCAATGTCAGTCCTATACTTCATCTTATAACACAGTTGTAAATAAGAGTTGAGCCGACTCCTTGGCAGAGACTTCTTTAGGCAAAAAAAAGTGCCCAAATGGACATTCGTCTTAGGCATTTTAACAGAAAATTGAGCTTTTACTGAATGTGATGGACAAAATAACGTATCTATAAGCAGGCACTTGATCTGTAACTAGAAGAGACAATCACTAGAGGTTACTTCTTATTTCAAAATTAGCTGAATTTATCTCTTCTGTTTCTTTTTGGGGCATGAAAGCTGATGAGACCCTTTATCTTTAGGTTAGCTGAAAGCAGAGGATCAGTTCTTTTTGGCAATCTGAAAGCTATTGAGCTGCCCTCTTTGAGGGAGAAGCTACCCATTGTCTATTGAGCAATAAGGTCACAAACTTTTTTTTGGCCCAGAAGTTACTTTCTATAGAGCTTTAGAGCTGGACACCCTAAACTAGTTTAAGATCTACTCTGCCAAGCCAAGCTCTGTGACATTGACTGAGTCCAGTCTGAGAAGACTGAGAAGCAACTGTTACTTTAAGAAGTGAACTTCAGCTCCTACACTCTTGTGCCAGAAGCAGCCATTCTTTTCCCTATGAAGTTGCAAAGGGCACAGCAAAGAGTGTAACAGCGACTTGAGAACGTCAGCAACATACCACACCAATGACAAAGCCCATGTAACAAAAGCCAAGAGACTCTCCAGTGCAAAAAGACTCATGCCTTTGAACCCGAAGCAACAACATACATCTCCACATAGCATCAGACATCATTCCTGCTATCAGGAAACTGTTATGTGAGATAAATTACAACTCTAAATAGCCAGTAAACAACCAACCTCTCCTGTGCAGCATGTTTGTCTGTGTCATCTATCTTGCAGCCTCACTTCTATGTCAATATATATGCAGTTACCATACTTCTAATGACTGAATCTCACAAAAATGTTTTGCTTCACTTTAGAGGATATTTTAATGTGGTAAATAAATATCATGATTGTGAATACATAACTTTGACTTAAAAAAACTTATCCTTAAAGAAATGGAAGGAGTATAGCACAGTAGTAAAGTTGCCTAGTGTGGGCCATCCAGAAGAATTGGTTGATTGTGGAAGACTACTGATTGAAGCCAGCAGTAAACCCTATGATAAAGCTAAAGGAATTGCAAGCTACAGTAGAATGACTGCACATACAATTGTTGCCTGGGTGCTTCACCAGTAGCAGCTTTATGGGAGACTGGTAAAAAGAAAGTTTTTGCTGCATAAAACACACATGACATCTCAGTTATGGTTTTCCAGAAAGCACATGGAAAGCTCTGAACTAAGCTGGAAAAAGAGTCTGACATCTGATGAAACCAAAATTGACCTTTTTAGCCATCAGGCTAAATGTAAGATTTGATGTAAGCCAGATGCTACACACCATCAAAAGCACACAGTGGCAATGGCAGCATCATGTTGATGGGATGCCTCATTACAGCAGACACTGAAAGACACGTGAGGGTAGAGAATAAAATAAATGCAACAAAATACAGGGAGAACGTGATGCTCTTTGAAAGGAACATGACTCTTTTGTAGAAGAATGACTTTCCAGCATAAAGCCAAAGCTGCACAAGAATAGCTTAATAATGATAATACTATTGTCTTGGAGTAGCTTAGTCACAGTCCAGATCTTGTTCTCGTTCTTAATGAATATTTGTGGCTGGACTTGAGCAGGGCTGTTCACTCACAATCTACATGAAACCTGACAGCCCCTGAGCATTTTTGCAAAGAAGAATGAGGAAAAATGGCAGTGTCCAGATGTGCAAAGCTGATATAGTCCTGTGCACACAGACTCCAGGTTGTCATGGCTGTCAAAGGTGAATTGACTAAATATTGAATTCAAAGAGGTATACACTTGTACAATTAATTATTTAGTGTTTTATATCTGTAATTAATTCAGACCACTTAAAAAGAAAAATTAAATCTACAGTGATGTTGTATAATAATAAAATTTGACAATTTCCAAGAGAATGAATACTTTAATAGGCACCGTATTACCAAAATTTTCAATGCAAAACAGGTTCTATGTGTCCCTACTTTTCGCCTTCTCTGCTATGGAGCTTTGTCCTGGCCAGTATTAATTCATGTCTTACTCCTAATACTTTTGGGGCAAGCTAAAGTTCTCCCAACAATAAAGCTGGACAATCTCACTTCAGCTAATGGAGAGACAGATACACTGTATACTGACTCTACAACTTGTCAAAATTTCAGGTAGAAAAAATAGTAAACATACTGTAATTTCAAAAGATGCATCCATCATTTGTTACAGCCTGTTGTAGTTAAGGTGACCAAGTAACTGGTGTATACCTTGGCAGTTGTGCAAAGGCACCTCTGGAAAGCACTTTGAGCTACATCGTTTGTATGAAAATGTGCTATATAAATAAATGATGTTGTTGATGGACAGAACACCAGTAGATGACAGGACAATATAATAACTAATAATTACATTGTTTTTCAAACATTACCCTTACCTAATCTTCTTAACCACATTAAAATAAATGATATATAAACTAAATTTATTTTAATTTGGAGAGAAATGGTCATTAAGGTGCAAACAGATACATAGAGCCAACCTTCTATCAGTGATAGAGAAAAGGCTGTAATAAATGGTCACAGTTTTATACTCTCCATTTTGTTCCATTTGTGTAGCTTATTTAGCCGATAAGATGGATTCAGGACAACCTAGCAGGCTAGTCACGAACACTGGCAGGTGTTTTGAAAGCTCCATGGAAACGGCTCATTCCAATTGAAGACTCCGTTCTGATGAGCTGCTGAAGCAATGAGGTGTGCAACAGCAGGCAGGGGACTGAGTGCTTGGCACTTCATCTCCCTCTCTTTCTCTCCCTTAGCAACCTCTCTCAGCCCTGCTTCATCAGAGAATGCCGTGGAAGAGATTGGAGATAAGCAGGCGTATTTAAGTTCATCAAGCAGGGATGATGAAGATGAAGATAAGGATGAAGAGAGCACAGATGAGGAGCGCAGTCCTTATCCTCAGTCTAATGTGAAGAGGAGAGATAGGAAGACAACTTCAGTACAGGGTAACTACTTTTCAGATTCTACATTTTGTGATTGGACGGTCAGATAGGTGGAAAGAGATGTGGGTTATGGAAGTAAAAGTAAACATAGGGGGCTGCTGTCAGACTAGTGGGCATCTCCTGCAGTTTCAGAGCAGCAAAGACTATCCAGAGGTTTGAATTTTATATAAAAAAAGGGTTAAAGCATGTAGAAATACTTGGTACCAGTGCAGACAGCTGTGATGGGTTGGCCCCAGGAGATTTGTGTGGTATTTTTATCCCTACAAGTAATGCTGGTAATTCTCCCACAATGCCATTTGAATCTTAAGAGTTAGTAGAGAACATTGGGCAAGTGTGTGAATAAGAGGTACTAGAGGTACCTATTAAAGGATAGGAGAATATTTCTAGGCTTATTTGATCCTTATTGTCATGTGTACAGTGAAATTCTAACTTGCAATGGCTAAGCAACATTTTTATTTAGGCTTGGGCATTCTGTTTTAGGAGGTAAACAAGTGGACCGTAAGTATGTAGACAGGGGACAGGTAAGGGTTATCTGGTTGTGACATATCTGGTTACTCTGATCACCTCCCCACCCCTTGTTTTTACCTATAATAAAAAAACAGGCACTTATTGTTAGAACATTCATATTCTGTGTGCCACATAGTATGTGTATGTGTAGAAGCAGGGAAGATTAAAAAGCTTGGCAGATAGTTAAACAAGGTGGAGCAATTTGAACAAATGTTACTAGAATATCTCGCTCCATATTAAAATCACCAATATTGTGAAACTGTGAAAACATGTATAAAATGAAATAAGCTTGAAGTAATATTAAAAAAAGAAGCACAATAGATATAGATAACTTAAAGTGAATCAAATAAAGAGGAATCAATCATATATCTGTTCCTTTAACCAGTTGCACCATGTACAGTATAACCACCTAACATACTGTCAGTATTGATTTTAATGTGCCACTTATTACAAAAAACCTTACAAGAATTAAAAATGTATACATTTTAACAAGGTTCAAACATTAATGACAATAATGCTGTCAAACTAGATAAAAGCAGTGCTTTCTGAAGGTTCTATATAGACAGCTAGAATGGAATACATCACATTAGTAAAAGCCGATGCTTTTAAATGCTCAATGTGAGAGGATGGAATGACATTGCATCATTGAGGTTTGAATGTGATTGTACTACTGAGGACAGAATGTGAGTGTATCATTCAGGATGAGTCAAGATTGCATTGTTACAGATGAGTCTGAAAAGCCATGACACACACACATACAGTGCTGTTAAAAGGTATTCAGACTCCTTTACTATTTACAATTTTTTCTCTATATTTGTTACATTCTTAGTTCTGAATCACAACCTGCACTCATGGTTGGTTAGCCAGTCAGCAAAGAACTGCCACATCCTCTCAGTTGCGAGAAGAAGCTCAAAGATATGTGATACTGTATCTGCCAAACAATACAAAGAGTACACAACACGTTTCACCCCTATTGGGGCTCGTCAGGTGTATGCACTTTTGCATCCCCTCTTACCTCTTTGTATTGCAAGTGATAAAGGTATCAGTCAAATAATCCTCTTCTTCTTTTGGCTACTCCCGTTAGGGGGTTGCTACAGGGTATCATCTTTTTCCATATTTCCCTGTCCTCTGCATCTTGCTCTGTTACACCCATCATCTGCATGTCCTCTCTCACCACATCCATAAACCTTCTCTTAGGCCTTCATCTTTTCCTTTTTGCCTGGCAGCTCCATCTTTAACTCCCTTCTCCCTATATACCCAGCATCTCTCCACTGCACATGTCCAAACCAACGCAATCGCACCTCTCTGACTAAGTAGAAATAATTTTATTAGGTCCCTTTAGCTGCTTACACTTGAACATGCTATACACATTTGTCCTTTAATAAAACATTCCTGAATTAGATCAATTCCTGCTTTTCTTATTGACTTGGCTTTTGTTGATAGTCATTAAAAGCACAGTTTTACAGAAAAATATATTCTTTTTAATTTAAATGGGTAATCAGTAGTATTAATGTGAAATCTGAGTATATATCATTATCCTTATTAGATTATTATTTGTTTACAATTTTCATTTGTTTACTTCATTAGTACACGGCATCTCCCATGAATAAAATGTTAATTATAAGCCTATCAATTAATTATAAGCCCACACTGCAAATACTACACTTGATCTAACAGTTTATTTAATATTAAAAAGTATTTAAAAAGGATATGGATAGTTATTTATACAGCACACATCTGTCTAACAACATTTAAAAAATATGATTAACTTTTAAGTTTTACCAATCACAGCTCCTTTAAACACTGATGTTTAGAGGAGGCTATCAACTAGCAACTTACTGAATTTACTGGTCATGTAGGTAGATACTGTTGGAGGGAAGCATGAACAACGCAAGATAAGCATAAGCAATGTCTCGACAAGCATACCTTTCAGATTTATTAGTGCCACTTTGGGCAAGATATTTTTTAAATCCATAGAGCACAATTTTGCATGGCAAATGCATATAACCAAGTTTATGAAGAAGTAACTTTGACTTAAGATACTAAACTTATAGTTTAATGGGGGCAATGATCCAAATTAAAGGCTAAATAGGGAAGCTAATGAGGAGAGCAACTGGGGTAAGTGGTGGAGAGGTTTGATAGTTTTAAAAAGGGCCAAGCCATGGTGATTATTAGACAGGAATAGAAGCCCGATATTTCAGGCTCAATGGTGTAGTAGATATTTTATTAGATACTTTTTCTTCATTTTGTATGACCATCTCTGCCTTTCAGAAAGGTTTAATAAATCCCATTACTTTTATTATATTTTTGTATATTGGTATTTTGTTTTCGCCATCTGTAACCCACAAAGTTGCCACCATTACAATAGCCCCTTCACACACAAACATTTGTTAATAATATTTAAAAATAATTACATTTATATAGCACTCTTCTAACTCACTCAAAGCACTTTACGTAGACAATGAAGGAGCTACTTCAACCGCCACCAGTGTGTACCATCCACCTGATTTGTGTGACAGTAGTTATTCTTTTGTCAGTACACTCACTACACATTAGCTATTAGGTGGTGAAGGGCTGAGAGAGACAGCCAGTCAATAAGGGACAGGGGATGGTTAAGAGACCATGTGGTGTTATGGGTCCACAGCTCACTTAGTAAAGGCCATTTTTTGAAATAAATAATCACCGCTCTCGCGGCGGCTTAGCGAGGGGGCTTTGGGCCATAGCAAGCCACGGGGCGATCTGCGGTGTGGGCGTTTCTCACCGAGTGCACAGGTGAGGGACTGCCCACATCCGTGATTGCTCCCGTGGCTAATGGGCTGCAGCTGCTATGGCCCCTCGCTATATAAAAGGAAGCGAGAGTCAGATGGAAGGAAAAAGGAAAAGAAAGATCAGAAAGAGAGAAGGAAACGGAGGTGGAGCAGGAAGCAGTGAGGAGGGAGCGAGCAAATCGGTGCAGCAGGAAGCGAGCGAGCGAGCGAGTGAACGCTCGCATGCAGCTGAAGGCAAGTTGTGGTCACTCCCGTAGAGTTAGATATGAAGGGCGGGAGTGATCGGAAGGCGCAGGACGCTCTGCGGAAGGTAGCGGGAGTCGGGACTTGGGTCATGGTGTCCCCAACGTGAGAGCCTTGGCCGTTAGGGGATTCCCAAGTCACTCTCAGGGGGAGCCAACCGGAGCCAAGGATCAGAAAGGCAACTGACAGTAGCAGCAGGATTAGGCAGAAGGTCAGCTGCATTGAGAGCGTCCCGCCTGTTGCAGGGCCTGTATGGGAGAAGCAGGTGAGACGCTAACGCTAACAGGAAAGAAGCACTGGGTTTGTCATTTGTTTTTAAAGACTGCTACCTGATGAACGTTTTAACCTTGTTTTAAAGGATTGTTTTTCTTATTGTTTTAACCTCCACGTTTTTCTTTTATTGGATTATTTATTTATAAGATTTGGAATCACTGCACTTTATGAACACTTTGTTTTTGTTGACTGATTTTAAATTAAAGCACTATGCACTTTTTTGTACCATCCCCTTGCTTGATTGTTATTGCCTCCACTTACTAGTTCATCTGTGACATTACCGACAGTGTTGGGTGCAAGGGCTTCCAAACAGCAATGGGAGTGTGGAGCCGAACCTGCATCGTCACAGACCATAATAATCAGGCCATTGTGGGCAACTTCAAAAGGACATTGGGAAACACCTTACTCTTTTTAAAGGATGGCCAGGGATCTTTTAAGTTCACAGAGAACCAGAACCTCAGTATTTATATCTCTTGCGAAGAACAGCATGAATGTTTACATCACCATGTCCCCGTCACTGCAGTAGGGCATTAGGATCCATACATAGACCACATGATAAGACAACCCCTGATGGCTTCATCAGCAGCTTTTCCAACATTTCCAAACATGCCTGGCTTCAAGTGGAATGCTTGTTTTAAAGTGCAGTTATGACTGCTGGCCTTAATTATGGGTGACACATCTCCAGAATTAATGTGAGCAGGCCAACTGTGTAAAAGATGGATTTAAACAACTAATGTATGTGTTTCTTGTACAACCACACAATGATACTCATAAATAAGTTTATGCCGCTGCATTTAAAAAGAACTCCCCATATATATTGTGTCTCTCTCCTTAAGCACGGCAACTGAGTGACAGCTTTACTGATAAGGAGGAGGAGGAACCTGATGATGATGATGATGATGAGGAGGAGGATGGCCAGGAGGACTTTCAAGAGAATTCAAGCTTGGCCCCCTTAAACAGCAATCTACGACAGGGCTCGACAGACAGTAACATTTCTTTAAAGGTGAGGGGCCATCCGTGCTGTCTTCCACCAGTCCATATTTAAGAAAAATATTTTCATCCCATTCACCTAATGTTTTAATAACACATGGATGTAACAGTTTAAGATCCCAAAGTAAATAATTTCAGAGGCACAAGTAGATATCAATTTAAATGTGTATATAGAACTTCTATGTAAAAAGAAAAATTAAAGTGGACTTTTCATCTAAGATCCACTTTACCAGCTTTCTCATGTATTGCCTTGGAAGAAGTTGTTTTAAAATGACTGTTGGTGTTATAAACTATTATTTTATATTTAAAAACTCACATCCACCCTTGTTACTATATGGTGAAACTGAATCTTTGCTCATAGCTCAGTCCTGGAGTAAGTCTAACAATGTTTCTCAGTTGATCTCATTTCTCTGTCCAGTTCTGGGAACAACTGCACTCAGTACATTATTATTTAGTGTTTCCTCCTTGGACTTGCACTCCATACACCCAGCAATGTTTTAACTGCTTGTCTTGCTGAGGACAGTGAGAAGTCCACAAGGAATCCCAACTGATAATTCGTAAGGTTCTTTCAAACTGCAGTCTCCCCAGTGTATAATTATGTTATACTGTTTCTTACAATCTAAAAACAGAAAATAAAAAGATTAGTTGCTGCTTACCTGCAGAAATCTGAATTCTCTCCAGGCTTACATTGGCATACTTGTTAATTCATCAGGCTGATTTATATCTATCTGTTTCTCTAAATGCAACCAATGTGTCCACTTTATTGTGTTGATCAGTTATATAAATAAAAAAGGCATAAGCCCTTGCATCCATCTTTGGCAGTTGACTGACAGGACATCATCAAATTCAGAAAGTAGCATTTGCATCATTTGTTTTATTGTTTGTGTTGTCATTTCCTTTACACTTGCTCCTTTGCTTATAATTTGATCATTAGTTTCTTAAGGGTCACCTTCTCAGAGATTTTCTGAAAGTCTACATGAATAAGCTTTACGTACCCTGCTGCTAGTGGTACTTTTTGCTTGCTCATAAAACTAAAGCACGTTGCGCTAAACAGGATCTCCTTTTTATAAACCCGTACTGATTAACATACATCACACACATCTTTATTTTTATAATCATGTTCATGGTGTATGAAGCAAGTCCAGTTAATACCAAGTGTTTACCTTGCTTTTCCCAGCTTCCTTATTTTAATGATAAAATGTTATTGCAAACCAAATTATCACATGCATATAGTGATGAGCAAAATAATTTGTGAAAAATTGAATTTTAAGTGAGACAAATTATGTCCCCCAACCAGTGAACAGAAAAAAAAGACTATCCTATGATGCTGGCCTTAGAGGCAGAGTTTCAAAGAAAAAGTCATATGTAAATTGACAAATAAAAACAAAAGTTTAAATTGGGCAAAAGAACATAAACATTGGACTGAAGATGACTGGAAATGTGTATTATGCTTAGCAAACTGGAGTTTTCTTTCCTCTGTTGCAGATGACACTGGCACTTGGTGTGTATTTAGTGAAGAATACAACTGAGGACCTTTAAGGCATTTATTTGGGGTGTCCTTATCCTCTTGTGCAATTGCCCATCTAGGCCTTCCATCATTTTATTATACTGCTTAGATCCAGTTTGCCCTCTTTTTTTCAAGGCAGTATTAGACATCTTTATATTTTCTTTTTCTTGGCAATCTGTCACATGGAATAACCTTCATTCTGCAACAAGCCAATAGAATGACATGTTTCTTGAGAAAGCCATTTTATTTTGGCCATTTTTGAGCCCAGAACTGAACTTTAGGAATGACAGTATCTAACCTAAGTGAACAGGATGACAGGTTTGATTGATGCAAATACAGTTAGAAAGGTTTTGCTATACCAAAGCGTCTGTATGTCTGGTCACTATTTAGCGAGTGGATGTAGAGGTGGTGCACTTCTACAAGTACTTAGGGGTCCACATTAATGAGATGTTAGTCTCGGAACACAGAGGAACTATATAAAAAAGGGAAGACCGGGCTCTTCTACCTTAGGAGATGGCTTACTTTAATGGGGGAAGTGACATCCTTCACATCTCCTACAACTCTGTGATGGCCAGTACAAATTTCTCTGCTTTATTGTAGTGGGCTGGTATCAACACTTCAAGAGTGGCCTACAGAATCATCAAGCTAATTAGATGGCAAGCTCAATTGTAGGACACACACTGGACCCTCTGAAGTTAGTAGCAAAGGAGACAATGAAAATAAAACTGAGTGCCATTTTGAACAATGTTGCACAACACTATTCAGCAAAAGTGTGTCAAGAAACACTACTAGAGCTTCTTTATACCAACAACAATACACCACCGTAATGCCTCACTGTGACAGTGACTGCCAAGTCAGAAGTTTTTTTTTTTTTCTTTTTAAATTTTCCTTCCTTTTTAGTCATTCTGGTGTGTGTTCAGACCATTGTGTGTGCGTGTCTGTCTAACTATTTATCTATCATCAATAGACATGATTAATTAAGGATAAGCTAAGGGAGTGGACCATTAGAACACTAAAGAAGTGCCCCCAAACCCCCTGTGGCGCCACTTCTACAGCCACTTCACATCTCTGCCGCTCACATTGTGAAGGGGGGGTTGGGGCTGAACACACACTAAGGAGATGCGGACGGATCAGCTGCTGTTTTGCGGCTGCTGCCCCCGAGCTGTATGTTCTGCTTGTTGCTCTGCGTGTCGATCATTTAAAAGCCTGTGCAGCAGCTGTCCTTTTGTCTCACTGCCTTGTCTCGCGGGATGTTAAAGTGTCTCCCAGAAAATCAGATATTGTCTCCTTCCAAGATTTTTTTTTTTTATAATAGAGAAATTTAATACAGTAGTATTTTGATAAATAAGATTCAAATTTCTATCAAAAACATGAAACTTTCTGGGTGACCCCAAATATTTGACTAGTAGTGTACAGTTTATGTTTGTGTGTCTTGCCATGGATCAGTATTCCATCCATGACTGTTTTCTACTGTGAACTCAGTACTGCTGACTCCAGCCCTTTGAACTCTGAAATGGATTAAGGAAGTTTAAAATGGGTAATTGTATGCATGTCTTGACTGTCCTATATGGTATGTGTATATCATTCTAGTTTTTGATACAGTTAACAGGCAAACATAAGTGCATGCATGTTTTATGTAGTGCCTTTTGTGTCAGGATCTCACACACAGTTCGACGTCATCTGGGTAGTAACATATTCAGCATGTTGTGAAAGGCACTATATAGCGCCTGACCCGACACAGATTGGACACAGGAGGCACGTGTAAAATAAAAGGATTTTTATTATTCTTCAGCTGGAGGGCACATCTTCCCCGTACTCCCCCCAGCCACAACACAGTCCCAAACACCAGTACAGTACAGCACAAGCACAAACACTCTTCTCTTCCCTGGCACCACCACTCCTCCCTTGCAACCTTGTCCTCCTCCACCCGACTCTGGCCGATGAGCGGTGGTTGCTGGCTCCTTTTTATAGTTCACCTGGAAGTGCTCCAGGTGTTTGATCACCAAGATCCGGCGGCACTTCCAGTTGTGATGAAGCTGTTGCCCACACGGGCTCAGGAGTCCCAAACACAGCACCCCCTGGCGGGACCCAACAGAGGTGCCCCCAACTCCAATTCCCAGGGAGCCCTGTGGGAAACCGAGGCACTACACCAGCCCAGGGGGTGGCCATCTAGCGTCCAGGGGAGGTATTGCACTGTCCAGGGCTGCTCCCCCTGAATACAGTGTGCAGGGGCGTCCCGGCTGGGCATGGACGCCAGGCGCCTGTCACAATGTTCATTTGCCAACACTTTCTTTCTTTTCTTTTTTTTCACTTTTTATTAATTTTATTAGAATCAAACAACAATCCATACAAGCAAGTCAAGTTTAACAAAACTAGGTTTGAAACTAATCAACCCCCACCCAAGAGAAAGAGAGCTAGGCCAGCTGAGTAAAACTTTAATAATAGTAAAAATATGTAAATAAATAAATGAATAAAAATAAATAGAATAAAACAGAAGGGAGAGAATCCACTTCCTCAATTTAAGTGCTTATTCTAAAATGTTATTGATTAGATCCTTTTTGAAAAAGTTTTGTACAGATCCTCTAAGTGAGAATTTAAATTTTTCCAATTTCAGATAATATATAACATCAGTTACCCACTGCCTTAAAAGAGCTGAATTAGCATTCTTCCAGTTGAGCAAGATAAGTCTAGTTCCAATGGCGAAGTAAAGGCAATCACTGTTTGTTTGTCCTTCTCCGCTTTAAGCCCATCTAGGAGAACACCAAACACAGCTGTTAATGGGTTAGGAGGGATTGTGACACCAAGGCTGTCTGAAAGGCATTTAAAGATTTTGGTCCAAAATGATGTTCATTTGGTGCAAGCTGAAAACATATAACATATGGCCCAGTGAAGCTGGAACTTAATTGCAACGTTTGCAGGTTGGATCTTGCCCTGGAAACATTTTGGACAATTTTAAATGAGAGAGATGCGCTTGATATATAATTTTAAGTTGGATAATTGTATGCTTTGTGCATATGGAGCTCGAGTGAATTCTATGCATTGCTACCTTCCACTGCTTTTCTGAGATGTTGAGTGACAGATCCTTTTCCCACTGTACTCTGGGATCTTTGAACACTTTCTGTTTTTCTGCAGGACCCACCACTGGATATACATGACCTACAGGAGTTTGCTCTGCGTCCAGCACCGAAGGATGTTACAATTCAATGTCGGGTTACCAGAGATAAAAAAGGAGTGGAGAAAGGGATGTTCCCTACGTACTACCTGTACCTGGAACGTGAAGATGGCAACAGGGTGAGTGGGGGACATGACATTTTTTACAAAAATAGCAGTAGCAGCTGCAACTTTTATATCAACACTCCCTTCTTGTCACCATGCATGGGCAACTGCTGTCACCAATTATCTCTAGACAGCTATAGCCTGGCATGAAAAGACAAATATCAATGTCCCAGTGTCTTAAACTTCAAAATTATCATAAAACGTGTGAGAAAATCACAACATTTATATATCATTTGTAGTTAAACTGCATTCTTGAGATGCAGTACAATGTTACATAATGATACCATAATGATTGTTCACTTGGTTTGCATTTATAAACGTCATTGTCCTGTATATTAGTTAACACTATCATTATGGTTCACTGTACGAAAAGAAAGTCCCACCTAAAGTGTAATTATATATAATAAAAAAGAATTGAAAATACAAAGACTCAGCAAGTGCATCATGTGCTTACTTGAAAATTACAAAGGTGAGTTCTTTCCAAATTGTAAAAAAAATCTGAACATATTAATTTATGAAAAACCTGCTTTTTATTCCAGTTAAACATAACATAGAACACCACTTCCCACAAAAGTATGAAAGAAGGATTAGAATTCTAGTTGAGCAAAAAATAGTCTTTGAGAAAGCAGTGGTGTGTAGGATATCACAGCTATTCATAGCAAATGTTATCCCATTGGTGTTACTCAAATACTGATGTTAATGCATTGCATAAGAAACATTTATAATTGTTTTAGCACTGCTGAATCCTGTTATTCTGTTCAGTAAAATAAGTATATTGTCTTTGCTTGGCTTGCAAGGTACTGGTATTCATAAAGTTCGATTCTGGGTTCAAAATGGCCATAAAGAAGCAGCTTTCTCAATAAAAAATGTCAACCTATTGTTTTTAGTGAAATGAAAGTTATTTCATGAGACAGATTGCTAAGAAGCTGAAAATATCATACAAAAGGTGTCCACTATTGTCTTGAGAGAAGAGGGCAATCTGGATCCAACTTGGATTTAAAAAGAAGTGGAAGACCCTGATGCAAACAAGTCTGTAGTTTGAGAAACAGACTCCTTATAGGTCCTCCTTAAATATGTAGTATATACCAGTGTCATCTGCATCAATGACAAGACAACTCTGGAATGCTGGTCGTATAGACAGAGTTTAAAAAAAGCCATACTTGAAACTGGCAAATGAAAAAGGAGAAAAAAAAAACTTTTTAACCTTTTCATTTTCTCACGCAGTAATGGTCGTTTGCAACATTAGTAATGCCTTGGCTATTGTACCCTGATAAAAAATATATATAAAAAATGTGAACATTTCTGGGTGAGTCCAAATTTTTTAATGCTAAAGTATATTTGCTTAGAATGATTTAATTGTAGAACATTGCCAAAAATTGTTGCATAGTAATGTGGGAACTTGACGACTTATGGACAATTTGTAGTTGAATTAGGATGTGTTTGGTTCTTAAAAAACTAGAATGCATTTCTCTTTTTCTGAAATTTTAATGGAAAGGTTTTTTTCCTGTCAGTCTATAAGAACAGCATGAGATAAATTCTTTACATTTCTTTTATATACAGTAGAGATGCTATCTGGAGATTAATCATATTTAGCAGCATTCCCCCATCTTCCCAGGAGATGGTGCTGTTGTGAAAAAAGCAGTAAACTTGCCTCAGTAATTTAACATTTTTTTATAATGCAATTTTATACAGTATATCCTTGAACTATGGTATCTTGCTATTTTGGAGTAGTTGTCATCATAGTGAATCATGTTGAGTACAGTTTAGCATTTTGCTCATTGAACAAGAATTGGAAATTTAAGAATGTTCATTTGTGTGTCTGCTTTTGGTGTTGATTATTTGATTATTATTATTATTATTATTATTATTATTATTATAGTTCATTTTGAGATATCTTTTAATACTGTCATTTGGTGGTTCTACTATATGACAAAATAATATTTCAAAAGATTTTCATTATGAGGATCTATTTACTGCTTGCAGATTTATTTACTTATTTGGCTACTGCCTTTATCTAAAGTGACTTAAAACATTTGAGATACAATTTTTTTTGATTTTCCAGTTTTAGAACAGGCTGGTGAAGTGACTTGCTGCTCATGGTCAAACAGTGTCAGTAGCAGTATTTGAACCCTCAGCCTAAGGCTTGAAGTTCAAAGTCTTCACCACTATGCCACACAGCATGCCTAGCCAGGTTGCATTGGTGCATCACACTGCTCACTTGGTGTCAGAGACAATACAATCTTTGCTTACCTTCCCCAACCTCATGAGCATAGCTAATCCAAGCCAGGTTATTTCCCAGGATCACCTGCGGTCACGTACCAAAGACAATCATTAAGCTGTGAGCAGGTTTCATAAGTTCTCCGCTTTAAGTGTTTGATCCTCTTCCTGTTTCTCTCTCTTTCTCTCTGTCACACTCACTGACACACACACACTGCACATGGTCTTAGGATGGCTAGGTCTCTTCTGACAGGATCTCTCTCCCAGGTTTTGTGTAGCTGAACCAGCAAAGCAAAATGCCAGTATACAAATGTATTCATGTTGCTTTCATATTCAAGCGTTGCATATTCCCCAAAGTGATGACATGATATATTTTAAAAGTCTCACATACCATCTTCTGTGCCATCGCTTTTTTTTTGCACCTTCATAATACCATCACAATGTACGGCAGCCTATTTGAGTCACACAGAAAAACAAATAAGGACATAATGAAAATGCCTATTTTGTGATTAAAGTGGAAATTTTGGCTTTAATCTCGAAATGTCCAGTTTAACCTGGTAGTTTATCATTAAAGCAGACCGTCGTAAACGTCATCTGAAAACCGACCTAGTTGTTAAATCGCTATGTGCTTTTGGAGCTTCCTCCTGACCTGACAGCAGTGGCAAGCAACAATGGATCACCACACAGAACACATTACATTTATAATATTCCAGCTCTCTGCACATTTAGAATTGTTAGATTTATACTTGATATCACTTTCATGATGAAATGCGTTAAAATATGTATGTTACATTTTACAGATAAATCGTTAACTTTGTTTAAATAATGAATACTGTTAATAGTTACACATATGGGGTGGCACAGTGGCAGAACGGTAGTGCTGCTGTCTCACAGGGAGTCACGCCCTTTGTGATCCCTGCCTGGAGTTTGTATGCTTTCCTGGCGGGTTTCCACAGTGCGCTCAGTTTTCCATCCAAATACATGAAGGTTTGGGGATTTGGTGAAGCTACAATGACGCCAGTGTTTGTGTGTGTGCTTGTGTTCATCTTGCGATGCGTTGATGCCCCATCCAGGGATTTTGTTTCTGTATTGTGCTGATGCTGCTGGAATGGGCACATCCCAAAATGATGGATGCAATCATTAAATATCCTTTTCAGAGATTTTGTAGCAAGGTGTCCTTGGAATTTGATGGATGTTTCAGCACCTTACTTTTGGCTTATTTTTGGAGTAGGGCATATATTACAGAGCAGCCTGAAATTCATGCTAGGGCTTATTTTCGGAGTAGGTCTTATTTTCAGGGAAACACGGTATATAGGTTAAAGGGTGAGGTAAGTGATTATCATCAGGGACAACAGATATGAGTTTATTTGCCCTTTAATATGTTCTACAGTGGTATCTTATTTTTCTTTTTTTTTAATTTATTAGAGGACATTACATACAATAAAGTCAAACTTATACAATGAAGAATTCAATCCCCACCAAAGAGAAAGAGAGGAGAGCCAACAGTAGGGGGAAAAAAATAAAAAAATAAAATCCACAGAAGGAAGAATGTCCTTTTACAAAATATAAATGCTTATAAAATTTTATTAATTAATTGATTTTTTTCAATTCCAAATAGTATAGAACATCAGTTACCCACTGACTTGTGGGTAAGGTGTGTTGCGTTCTTCCAGTTAAGCAAGATAAGACTACATGCTAGTAGTGAGGTAAAGGCATTTACAATCAGTTTGTCCTTCTGCACCTATCTATCGAGTTGGGGGTGATTGTGAACATGTGACCCTGTGAGGCTAGAGCTTGATTGCAATTTACACAGATTGGACCATGCCTTGGATACATTTTGGGCAATTTTAAATGAGATAAATTTGACCGATTAAATATTTTAAGCTGAATGATTGAATGCTTTGTACATACTGAACTAGAGTGTATTCTGTGTATGACTACCTTCCACTCCTTGAAAGATCCTTTCCCAACGAATACCCTAAGATCTTTAAAAGGGAGAGACTTTAATATGTGTACATGTATTGTTGAAATGCTGTCTGAGTCCTCATGACTGTTTAGTGTTTCTTCTGGTATAGAAATGGGTGGAAGGTGTGGAAAATTTTGTAGGTTCTTTTTAGCAACATTTCTGATTTGAATATAGTAGAAAATTGTGATGCTGGCAAGTTAAATTTGAAGTGTAGTTGTTCATAAGATGCAAACATTTTCCAAAGATTAAAGACTGTGTAAGTTTGAGAAGGTAGAAAATTATCGTGTAGAGGTGCAACAGATAAAAGCTTCTCTGCCTTGTCAAGAGATTTACTTGCCTCAGCAGCGACATTGATGTGGTGATTGTACTTATGAAGTCAGTAAACGTATTGGGAGAGCTTGGTGGGTCATGAGGAGGCTGGAAAGAGGTGTGTGGTGCTCCCAATATCTATCCAAAAGGACAAAGGTCCAAGTCTTTAGAGTCCTGGTGCTTCCTGTCTTGCTATATGGTTGCGAGACATGGATGCTATCCAGTGACCTGAGACGAAGACTGGACTCTTTCGGTTCTATGTCTCTTCGGAGAATCCTTGGGTACTGCTGTTTTGATTTTGTGTCGAATCAGTGGTTGCTCACAGCGTCCCAAATGAAGAACATTATCTGCATTGTGAGGGTGCATCAGTTACAGCACTACGGCCATATAGTGCAATTCTCTTGAGGGTGATTTGGCTTGCAGGATCTTGTTGAGGGCCTGACTGGCTGAACCAGGCCAAGGGGAATTCCATGTAACACCTGGCTGCAGCAGATAGATGGTAATTTCTGAAGGGTAGGAATGGGCCATGTGTCTGCTTGGGAGGTAGCCAGCCAGAATCCCAAGGTGTTTCGTCATGTGGTGGGTGCAGCAAGGCGCTGTACCAATACATACTCCCCAACCTGACCTCACCTGCCTTGAAGTACTTTCTGCATTGGTTCCATATTCTGAGTGATTGATGGACAATTGGTATATTGATGATAATTAGTATTTATTGGGGTACAAAGCAGGGAATATAAAAAAGGACAGCAAGATTGTATTTCTATTGCAGAACAGGCTTGTATATATTCAACCATTTGTGTCAATTTCACAGACTTTTCACATTGTATATTTGCCGCCCAGTAATAAAATTGAAAGTTAAGTAGTACCAGGCCACCTTCTGCTTTAGGTCTTTGTAGAGTCACCTTTTGAATGCATGGACATCTCAATTTCCAGATAAATGAGGTTATAATTAAGTCTTAATTTCTTAAAGAATGATTTCTTAATGTATATAGGAATGCTCTGAAACAGAAACAGAAGCTTGGGAAAGATGTTCATCTTGACAGTATTGATTCTCCCTACTAAAAAGAGATGGAGAGCTGTTCACAGTTTGTTTGATTTTTTTTCCAAGCTGACAGCAAAATTGTGTTGAAAATGATCTTTGTATTTACTTGTGATTTTTAATCCTAGAGAGATGACTTCTATCTTTTTCTTGATATAATAACCATAGGACTTCTGAAGCTCACTGACATGTTGCAGTGCAATAAACAGGCTAGATAAAGGATAGATTGATTGACCAAAGAAACATATGTTCTTCTTGATTTGCAAAGGTTTTGGATGTTCCAACCGAGTTGACATGGTGGAATAGTGTTCAACAACTCCCAACTCACAGATTTAAAGTTGATTTGAATCTCAGCTTTGCCTGTGTTTATGTGGAATTTGTATATTGTTATCTTCTTTCTGAGGGTTTTTTCTTTGGTATTTCCAATTTTTCTTCCATGCATTTTAAGTTAATAGATGATAATAGAAATTGCATCATGTTAGTGAGATTTTGCATGTGTAATATTTTTTATTAGTTTATATTGATATTCCAGTGACATCATTTTGTCACCATTGTGTTTCATTTCTATGGGCACTACCATTTTATGTGTCTAGCTGCTGTGATGCTGTGTGGTTACTAGGCATGCAATACATGTGAAATGTGACCTTTGACATCATGGCAGCCATGATTTAAGAAGGTCATATTAGTTGAACAGTGTTTGAAGTATAAATTAGACTTATCAAGCAAAACAAAACTACATTCTGATAGTGGTCTAGAATTAATTTGATTCTTTGATTTTAAGTGTGGTGTTTGATATACCATTTAGCATATCAACCT
This sequence comes from Polypterus senegalus, assembly GCF_016835505.1. Taxonomy (NCBI): domain Eukaryota; kingdom Metazoa; phylum Chordata; class Cladistia; order Polypteriformes; family Polypteridae; genus Polypterus; species Polypterus senegalus. Next base: position 108,267,176 of record NC_053166.1, read on the forward strand.
CTGCAACTTGCATAAACCTCAAAAATAAGTCAGTACATGATGTCTGCCATTCTGAAAATTCAAACTGTTCAAGGAGGCTGGTAATTGTGTTCTCAATGAACATCACTCTGCCCTGCAATAGATGAGTTTCCAGTAGCATACTGTCACCAAAATCTTGGTCCGAGCAGTTTAAATAAATAAATGCATGGATCACACCACCTTGTATGTAACTATTTATTAATCAACATGTGTCATGTGTACATAAGTGCCTCTTTCTGTTTTTACAAGATGCAGTGACAAAGGAAAACTGGAATTGCAGAAAATCTAACACTTTATGCACCTGCAAAATCTTGTAATATGTGGCTAACATGGTCAATATACCTGTTAGACACACTTCACCTCAAAATATTTTGCAAATGCCCACAGAAGGCACATTGCAATGTTTAGCTTTACAAGGTAATATTTGAATAGCACATTAATATTTCACTTAAACTGCCTTTACTATCACATATAAATAATCGACTTAAACAAAAAATCATAATGCATAGTGTTGAAAAAGAAACACCTAAAAGCAGCCTGCTTCTCCAAGACACAATGTTGCTCAACAGTTAGCAATAGCATTTCATAACATTTCTGAGTTATGCCTTTCTGAACTCTGATTACATTTCCTAGTAATGAAGTTACACATCATAATCACATAATAATTATTGATTTAACTAGGGTGTTGTTAATGATATTGCACATATGCCTCTAAGCAAATAAAATGTAAATGTTGCAAATGTCTTGAGGGACGGGCAGGTATATTCCATTTCACATAATATTCAAATATGGCTACCTGATCAGCATCCTTGGACAAATTTGCACTGTGAATACTTACTGTTTTCACACAGATGAACACCTACTGAATATGTGTTATTATTTTACAATATTAGATGATGGTTTTACTTTTTCTTTTGATTTTGAGATTGAGTTTTACTTTGAAAGATAATACATTTTCACTTTTACAGTGCATTGAAAGAATATAACTAATAGAGAGAATTTAATTCTAGTTTCAGGAAGATAAAGAGATTGTACTGTAGTGTGTCTGGGAACTTTTATAATTAAATATATGATAGCTGCATTAATATTTAATGTATTATAATGTACAGATCAAATTATAGGAAATTAGGTTTACAGATGCAAAAAGACTCACTCGATAACCAATCAAATGAAAACATTGTAGGTGTCATATGTTGTAAAATGCAGTGCTGTATCCCAGCAAGCATTTTAATTTTTCTGTCCCATCTTTTTAATATTCTCACAAAAATGAAGGAGATATCTGTGTACAGTTATCTCAGTCTTTACTTTGTCAGTGAATGTAGGATAGTTAACTACTAAATCTACTGTATGTGCATCTTGATGTCCCCACTATCTCTTGGATCATGGAGTACCTGACCAACACTCCGTAGTTTTGAGTCTTAGGGGCTGCATATCAGAAATGGTGGCATGTAATACTGGGGCACTTCAGGGAACTGTCCTGTCTCCCCTCTTGTTTACCCCCTACACAACAGAATTATAGTACAATACTACCGCTTGCCACCTACAGAAATTCTTAGTTCACTACTCCATCATAGGCTGCTTTAATAAGGGTGACGAGTTGAAGTACAGGAGGCTTGTGGAGGACTTTGCCGTGAGGTGCAGGGAGAACCTCCTTTAGCTCAACATCAGGAAGACAAACAACTTGTTGGTGGACTTGAGGCACACCAAAGATCCTCTAAGATCAGTCACCATTCAGGGGGAGTATGTGGAATTGGTGGTTTAGGTATATGCAGCAAGCTGCTAGAAATATTTTACCAGTCCATAGTAGACTTTTCTACACTATTCTGTGCTGTGGTCTCCTGGGGAAACGATGTTAGTGCAAAAGACACAACATGCCTGAAAACAACCTATGGAGATACTGGAAGCTGTTGTGGAAAATACAATGTTGGCAAAATACCCTCAATCCCCTCTAGGAGGCAATCTTCTGTAGCAATTTAACTTCAGTTTGTGCTGAGCCCATCTGGATAAGCCCTGTCATATTTGCTGTCTGCAGGTGTTCTTAATGGCAGGCAGGAAGCGCAAAAAAAGCAAAACCTCCAACTATCTGGTGTCCACTGATCTCACTGACCTGTCCCGGGAAGGAGCTGGCTACATTGGTAAAGTCAGGTGAGGATGGCAGCTAGCATTGGGTACATAATTGTCAGAAATGAGCTAATGTGCCAAAAGGTAAATTGGCATCTCAGGTACAATAAAGCTGTTGCTGTTTTACCAGGTCCAATGTCCTTGGCACAAAGTTTACTGTTTATGACAATGGTGAAAATCGAAACAAGAAGCCATTCATCAAAGAAGTGGAGTCGGTAAGGCAAGAGCTGGCCACTATCTGCTATGTGAGTACATCCTTGTCTACTAGACATATGGGGGCAGGTGGTGGTCACTTAGGAACCATTTACTGCAAACAAAGCATGTTCTTGGTCTTCTGTCATTGATATTGATTGATATGATCTCTTAAGTTATAAACAAAAAAAAGGTCGATATCATCCATAACTGAGTGGTACATACAACAGGCAGCAGCAACCTCTTCTGATGCAACATACCAGTGATCCATATTGTTTCATTACCTTTTAAAGAATCCACCATTACTAGGAGCTAGGGCTGGTACATGCCATTTTGCAGCTATAGGCAAATAAAAATGGTGCCATTTTCTTGAATTCACATTATCATAACATATACAAGTTGTATGCCACCAAGTATTTGCCCCTACATACACAGAGTAAACATTGCAACACTACAGCACCCACTTTCAACACTTATATGTAGGCTAAGGATATAAATAGTCAATGCTTGAGCCCTCCAAGGCCCACAAGGCTTTAATGATGGTTCAAATCCAGCACCAATGCAAATCTCTGTCACGCATGTGTCAACAAACTCGACTGGAATTTTATGGAGGAAAGTAATTCTGACACCGGAGTACTCTTAAAAGCTATTACCTAGTATGAATATTAACCAATAATGCTGTTTCATTCATTTTAACATTGTTGATAATTCTATGTGAAGAAGATGACATGCAGGAGCTGCTATTGTTAAATCTAAAAACTCTGGTGGAGTAGTATGAAATGCCAGATTTAATTTTGAATTCTTGTTTTCTGTGCATCCTTCTATATATATATATATATGTGTTGCTATGTATACAGACTGAATATTTCAACTACAGGCGATTATGAATTCCCTTCCTGACAACATTTGTAACCCCATTTTATAAGTTGGATTTTGGACTAAACATGTCTGTTAATGGAAATATTGGCAAAAATGCAAAATGCTTAACTAATTTTTCAGAAAGACTTACTGTGTCAAACTTATTCATAAAATGGCAGTCATTCAATATTACTGTACATTAAATCATAAAACACAAAAAATTTAAACCTAAATGACCAAGGGTTGGTGTGGGTTAAGTATAGTGGATTCAGAACTCTTCTCACTTTACACTTTTGTGCTGAAATAATTTTTTCTCCACATCAGGCAACAGGCAGGAATGACAAAGCAAAAGCAGGATTTTAACATTTTTACAATTATTTTTATTGTTTAAAAGTATACAGGCCCTTTACTTAGTACTTTAAGCACTGTTGGCAGCAATGCCAGCCTGGTGTCTTCTTGGCTATGAAGTGACAAGCTTCACACGCCTGGATTTGGGGATTTTCTGCTATTCTGTTCTGCAGGTCCTCTCAAGCTAAGTCAGTTTAGATGGAATCTGTTGGTGAACATCTATTTTCAGGTCTCTCCAGAGATGTTGTGATTGTAATCAAGTCCAGGCCCTAGCTGGGCAACTGAAGGACATTCCCAGAGTTGTCTCTAAGCCACTCCTGTGATATCGTTGCTTTGTGCTTAGTGTTAATTGTTATTTTGGAAGGTGAACCTTTTACCCAGTCTGAGGTCAAGAGCGCTCTGGGGCAAGTTTCCATTAAGGATATCTCTGTATTTTGCGCTGTTAAGTTTCCCTCAACCCTGTTTAATTTCCCAGCCCCTGCCACAAAACACCAACACCATAGCATGATGCTGTCATTGCACAGGTAATAAATAAGCAGTGCCTCATTCCTTCCAGACATGATGCTAATCTTAGTTTCATCAGACCAGAAGATCCTGTTTCTCACAGTCCAATAGTCCTTTAGATGCCATTTTATAAACTCCAATTGGGCTGCTTTGTGTCTTATACTGAGGAGATGCTTCCGCCTGGCCAGTGTGTCATAAAGCCCAAATATGTGAAGTGTTGCAGTCCTTCAGGACGGTTCTCCCATCTCCAAATAAGTTCTGTTGAGCATGAGCCAGAGTTACCATCAGTTTCTTGGCCACCTCTCCAACCTTGGTCCTTCTCCATAATTGCTCAGTTTGGTTAGGTGGCCAGCTCTAGAAAAAGTCAGTAGTTTCAAACTACTTATGTGTAAGAATTATGAATGCAACTGTGCTCTTTTGAACATTCAATGCAGCAAAATTTGTTTTGTAGCCTTCCCAAGATCAGGGCCTATACACAATCAAGTCTGTAAGCTTTGCTGGCATGGTTTTTGCTCAACTGTAGGACCTTTAGACAGGTGCCCTATGTGCCTTTGCTAACTATGTCCAATAATTTTAATTATCCATAGGTGGACTACAAACAAGGTATTGAAACATCTCAATAATGATCAATAGAATGGAATGCACTTGAGTCAAATTTCAAGCATCATACTCATAGCAAAGGGTCTGAATATTTGTTTCAGTGTGATATTTTAGTTTTTTTATTTTTAACAATTTTCAAAAATTTCTAAAATCCTGTTTTCATTTTATAATTCAGGGGCATTGAATATTGCTGGATGTTGGGAAAAAATGAATTGAAATGATTTTCACACAAGGCTGCGATGTAGCAAAATGTGAAAAAAAAGTAGAGATCTGGATATTTTTAGAATCCAATGCAATTTTTGAAAATGACACAGTACCTCATTGAGTTTGAAAAGGCTTAATGATGGCACCAAAAAATACCAGCTGCTGATGACTGGTCCCTCAGCTGAAGCGTACCAAAATTTCTGTATTCCCTGAGAAGGCATGGCTGGGATGCATACTTAGGATGCTGGAAATTTTAAGCAGCAGGTTCTCCTGCTCCTTAAATGAACAGACAGACAGCTGCCCTTCGAGGAGCTTACCTGTGGCGGAGTTTACTGTGTGACTGAGTGAGCAGCCAGTTGCATTCACAGATAAGTGCACACAAAAGTACAAAATGACTGAAAACTGTTCCAAAGTCTGTAGTGTGGTATGCTGTTCCTCACTGTTAGTGATGTTTGCTGTGTGTTCATTTGTGTCAGAAAGTCTGCTCCTTTCATAAGTACAAAAACTGAAGTCACTAAATGAAAATTAATTGAAATTCAATTTTTAGGATTTTATGTGCTTGTTTGTACCTGCAAATTTGTTGAAGCCTAAAGTGACCACAGCCCAAGACCCATTTGAACAATATAAGGTTGTGTTTTTTCTATTATTGGAAATATCTAGCTTTACAAAAGGTGTGAGCAGATGAAGCACTTATCTGACAGCTTATACAGAGATGTAGTGTATTGAAAGAAGCTAATTGTGAATGTATCTCTGGGTAAAGCCGCGCTCTTTCCAGCTCATCACCTTTTTAATGCTCTTCTTTTCAAGGAAACCAATTTGTTAGGGCTGAGAGGTCCGAGGAAGATGACCATTATCATTCCAGGTCTGGATCACAATGATGAGAGGGTGCCTATCCGTCCACGGAATGTAAGGAGCCACTAGCTCTAGACTTCCATTAACACTAGTACAATCAAAGGCCTCTTAACTTTCCTTCATGTATTTCTATGCTATTCATCTAAGTGGTTCTTTCCTTTCTTATAGGAGCATGAGAGCTTAATGGTGCGCCACCAAAATGGGAATTGGGATAGCCTGATTGTGCTGCACAACAAACCGCCCTTCTGGAACAAGGAGACCCAATCTTATGTCTTGAACTTTAAAGGGCGTGTAACGCAAGCCTCTGTGAAGAACTTTCAGATTATCCACATGCAAGACCGTAAGTGTACATGAATTGTTTAATGAAGCTGTGGAAAGTAGGGTCTTTTGCTGCTTACCAGAAGGCTGTTTAGTACGTTGGAGCTTAATCATGTTACTTCGTGTAACACTCTTATGTCAAGCATGTAATTTAATACAGAAAAGTCAAACTAATATCTTAATGTCTTTGTCCTGAACACCCACAAACAAATGGGGACAGAACAGACAGAAACTGGTGGCCTTGATGACCAATGTCGCTCATAGGTTTCTGTATGTTTCTGTAGTGTGGGGGTGGCTTGCCTAAATTACCTATGATTGTCATCATGTTGAAACTCTGGTCTTTTCCAGATGCCTTCTTTATCCATCCTTATATTTCTCAGCATGGGTTACATAGTGGCTTGTATTGCTGCTGCACAGCTTCATAGTCCTGGGTTCAAATCCTAGCCTGGTTATTGTCTTATTTTCCACCCAAACCTCCAACAAGATGCATGTTAAGATGGCCTGTTGTGAGTAATTGGGCATGTCCAGCAGTGGACCATCCCTGTCTCAATGACTGCCCCCTGGCTATGAACTGGATATGCAAGTTTAAATTATTAAAGAATATATAGTCATGGGAAAAAAAAGTACACCCTCTTTCAATTCTGTCATTTTACTAATCAGAGTCTAAATTACAATTGTGCTGTCCTTACTAACATCACATTCTATAAACAGAGAAATCAAAAGTTAGGTGACAAATAAAATATAACACATCTCAGTTTGTTATTGTTTCCAAAAAATAAGTAAATATTCAAAAACATTTTGGAAAAAATAAGTACACTATATAATTTTGTAACATATTGAATGGCCTTTATCATCTATAGCTGAAAGTAAACGTTTTCTGTAGCAGTTTATCTTGTCTCACATTTTTTTAACATTGCTTCTGATCACTAATGTTTGAGGGCATCCATGTTTGTCCAGCTGTCTTAAACTAGCATGGGGTACAGTGTGGAATGAGGTCTCAACTTTGACTTGGTCATTCCAGCACATTGATTTTTTTTTTTTGTTTATGACATTTATGCTAGTTTGCTGGTGTGCTTCATTCTAATCATTGTGCTATTGCATGATCCAGCTTCATCTGAGGTTGAGCAGTTAGATAGATGGCTTCACATTTGCCTCAAGAGTAGTTTTGTATAAAGTGGAGTTCATGGTTGTCTCAATGACTGAAAGTTTCCCAGATGTTATGGCTACAAATTAAGCCCAAATCATTACACCTCCTTCACTATGCATGACAGTTAGCATGAGATGTTTGTAGTGATATGAAGTGTTTAGCTTTCACCAAACATGTCCCTTAGATTGATGACCAAACACCATCTTGTTTTCAACAGTCCAAAGGATACTGTTCAAGAATGTTTGCAGTTTCTTTAGGTGCAATTTGGCAAACCTAAACTGTGCTGCCATATTCTTCTTGTCACCTTTCCATACAAGCCATACCTGTTCAGTCTTTTTGTAATTGTACCTTTGTGAGAATTTAACATGCTTGCCAAGGTCTATATGTCCTGTGACAGTTCTTGGAGGTTTTCTTTGATTTCCTGAGCATGGTTTGACCTTGGGCTGAATTTGCTAGGATGTCTACTCCTGGGAAGGATTGCAACTGTCTTGAAGGCCCACCATTTGAAAACAATCTTTATCACTGCTGAATGATTAAGTTTTCATTTTTTGACAATAGCCTTATAACCCTCCCCAGATTTATGAAAAGCAGCAACTGCTTCTCTGAGGCCATGGCTGATGTTCTTTCTTCTGGGCACAATGTAAACACAGCCCTGAATGCTGCAGAACACCAAACTGCCAAATGTTTGATTTTTTAGAGGTTGTCACACTTTTGATTAGTAATGCCTAGCTGCTAAATACTATTACCAGTTGTGGAAGTTGGAAGGTGGTACTTAGTTTTTCCCTCATGGTTTCTAAATGTTTGCTTACTTTTTGGGGAAAAAAAGGTTGAAATATGTTATGTTTTATTTGTCATCTGAGTTTTGACTTCTCTGTTTGTAGAAATTAATGATGACTGTGATTTAGACCCTGATTAATGAAAGTCACAGAATTGATTGATGGTGTACTTTCTTCTATCCATGACTGTATATTTTACAACATGGGTGACATAAAGATACATTGGTTAATGCTTTGGGTTCCTGGGTTCTAATGTGTGAGTTTTTTCTACCAGTTTGAGTAAGGCTGCACTTCTATTGACTCAACACTTACAAGAAAGTCTCAGTCTCCCCACATAACTCTCTTACACACATTTAAATAATTAAAGAATGGTCAGAGTTCTGGTCCCCTGGTTAGTGCTCTTCTGTGGGTATATTACAGTTGCTCCAGTTCTGTTCATACCCAAAAAAAGAAGGCTTAGAGTTTGATTGAGTGTGCCTAGAGATGAACTGGTATCCCACTGCGGGTTACCTTCTCCATTTTGCCCTGTGTTGCTAGAGAAGACTCTTAGCATCAAAACACATACACGCATCTAATTACTCTTTATGGTCATAAACAGCTTTAGAATATAAAAAAGTGAATTGACTTCTGAACATCATGTCCAGTTATCCACAACAGTGGGCGCACTGTAAGAAAAAGGCAGCAAGACTAAGATTCTGATTCGTGTCTGTGACAAATTCCAAATGACTTGGTCTGCTTGGGGCCTGCTAGTCGGCTATTCTTTGAAACTTCCTGTCACGACTCATACATTTAGAAAATGTATGTTCATAACTTTAAAAATGTACTTGCAATTGTTGCAGTCTTTCTTCAAGCTGTCTTGATGCTTTAAGGATAAGTTTGGTATTTTTCAAGTTTTAAGTTATTTCTTCATAAACATGGTACAGCTCATTTGCCACACAAAATTGTACTTTAATTGCTTTCTATATTTTAACAAAAATACCTTGCTCATTCCGGCACTTTACAATGGAGGGTATGAGGCACAGAGGAAAAGCTTAAACGCTTATTACCAAATACGTCCATTTTTCATACTAAGACAGTTGTCGAGTATTGATCTGCACCTTCCATGTTTCCAATGCATGTTTCTGACAACAAAAGTGATCTGGAAATAATCATTTTACCGCATGTTCCTGGCACTATTTTTCTTGTGGTAAGGATATGTTTTCTATTCTTTTATGTGAGTTCCCACATAGTGTAGGCTATATATGGAAGGAAATCAAACCAAAACCAATCACGTAGCATAAAAAGTTTACTGTGATTTGGCCTGTGGGTTATGTTATTGTGCAACAAGACTACAATAAGTGCTGACCTATCAAGCAAGACTGGTCTTCTTTTAATATGGCTGAAACTCATAATACTGCTGTTTTTTAATTTAAAACTGACATGTATGAACTATTTTAAAAAGTGTGTCCAGTCGCAAGATTCTGCTCAATAATCAACAACTGTCTTGGCTTGAAAAATGGATGCATTTGGTAAGTTTTTAAGATTTTCCTCCATGCCCCATAGACTACAATGTAAAGCACCAGTGCGAGGATGGTATTTTTTTTTTAATTAATAGAAAGCTACAAATTTATAATACAGTTTTGTACAGCAAATACATAAATGGCACATTTTTGAAGAAAATGACTTGAAAAATACCAAACTCATCCCTCTAAGTAGGGTAGCCATGGGGAAAAAAGTTCTGGTTTCAGACTAAGGATTTAATCTGCGGAAGATTATCTGTGTCAAAATTAAATGTAATCCATCATGTCAACTACATTACAATTGCAATGCATACAGGGTATATGCATGTGGTGCATTTCATTCTGGCATGGTTTTATTGTATTATTATTACAGTTTGATATCTCATAATTAAAAACATATCAACCGAAGGCCCGTGATTTTTACTACAGCATACAATTTTCTTGCCATTTTACAATACATTGCCAAAGCATATTGCCTTTTAATTCATGTTCATAGATCGCTTGTCATAACCAAAAGCAACGCGAATGTGTTGCAGTTTGTTTAGCGGCTACAGAATGTGATCAAGTGACTAATCTGCGTCAAAAGGTGGGGCACGGGACACAAACAGTTGGAGCATGAGGCGTTTCACTTCTAAATATTTCAGTGTTCTGGCAGCAACCGTTAAGTTTTGTCAACATGGAATTATTAACCAAAATGATGAGAAGAATATTTTAGGTCTCGCTGAAAATGTTTACTCTTATATTAAGTTGTCTCAACAATATGTTATGTTTCACTTCTGATAGTCCTGACTGATACATGAAGACGTTTAGCAATAGCTGATACTGTGATCACCATTTGAAGGTATTTATAAACCATATTTATAGGCAATTTTCATGTGTCTGCCACTCATGTTGTGAAGAGGGGGGCTGAACGCACCCCTAGGGGATGTGGTCACTCCTCCGAAACCCCCTCTTAAACGGTGATACAATGGGAAACAAACCATCCTCTTTGCTCGATCAGCTGCTGGCTTACTCGTGTGGCACTTCGAACATTTCAAAAGCCTGTACAGCAGCTGTCCTACTCTTTGTATTTTATTTCCAACCCCGGTGCATGGTTAAATCTCTTGGCACAAAGTTTTGTCTCGCAGGATATTAGTTCTTGATATTTTTTAGTTTATAATTTAAAAATGGAATAAGAATCTGAAAATCTGACAACATCACCTTAAAGAATAATACGAAACATATATATGTAGGTTTTAAAATAAGGCCGATTTAAAGCATGACATAAAAACATCACATAAAATCATTGCACTTTTAGGCTTAGGATTTTATATACAGTATATATATATATATATATATATATATATATATATATATATATATATATATATATATGTTGTACTGTATTAGCCATTATGAATGTAGAGAAAAGTCAAGCAAAATGACACCTTTTATTTGCTAACTAAAAAGATTACAATATGCCAGCTTTCGAGGCAACTCAGGCCCCTTCTTCAGGCAAGATGTAATACAGAAGTTCCCTGTTTTTATATACACACTAGGACAAGAAACAACATTGGTAAATCTTTAAATGAGAAATCTTAAATGTAAAAAATTAATAGATTCATTCAGGCTAGGGTTAATTTAACAAGAGAGAGAAGAACAATATATGGTCAAGATCTTTGGATAAGATAACTGTCCAACAAAGTCTTTTGAAGTTTCTAATGAGTTTTTCAAAACAATGTGGATCTGTAGTCAGGTTGTGTTTGTCATTCTGAGAGAGGTAAACAATCCTCATATCTGGCCATAAAACTCTTTATCTTTATGTCTTGCCTGAAGAAGGGGCCTGAGTTGCCTCAAAAGCTTGCATATTTTAATTCTTTTAGTTAGCCAATAAAAGGTGTGATTTTTGCTTGGCTTTTCTCTACATTCAAGCCATATTGTAATGTATTACATTTTAGCATGAGTTTGACTTCCCATTCTTTTTTCTCTCTTGCTGTGTTCTAAAGTTGCCCATAAGCGCTGTGACTTTAAAGTCCCTCTCACAGTGTCCATGGCTGTTGAAGTGGGCCTCTACAGGAACATCTGTGTTGCCACGTTTAATGTGGAACCTGTGTAAATTCATTCTCTGGTGGAGTGTTTGTCCAGTTTCTCCCACACAGAGAGCAGTGTCAGGACATTTCATGCAGAGAATCAGGTAGACCACATTAGATGATATGCAGGAAAATGATCCCTTTATGTGATGTTCAAGTCGGCAGTGTGGTATAACTATACGGTCTGTATAGGCACATGTTTTTTCATCTTTTCTGTAGGCAGGGAGATGTGCCATTTCTGTTGGTTCACTTAGGGAGCTTCGGCCAATTAGTTGCTGAAGGTTTGGTGCTTGTCTGTATGCCAGGATGGAGGTTCAGGAAATACATTTTTCAGTGTTTGGTAATTGTTTAGCATTGGCTGAAGTTCTTTTATAATTTTTCAAAGTGTTTCAAGATGTGGGTTGTAGGTGACAACAATGGGGATGCGGTTCTTGTTGTCTTTGTTTTTGTATTACAGAAGGTTGTCTCTGGGTATGGCAGTAGCTCCTCTTATTTGAGTGTCTGTTGTTTTGGGGGAATAACCTTGTCTGATGAAGTCTTGTCTGAGCTCCTGCAGTTGTTTCTCCCCGTTTGTCGGGTATGAGCAAATACTATTGCTTGGTTGAAAATAATGGAGTGCCTTATATGCTTGGGGTGGAAGCTATTACTTCTTAGGTAGGTCTGTCTGTCTGTTGGTTTGTGAAAAACAGAAGTTACAAGGGTGTTATCTTTCAGTTGAATGGTGGTGTCAAGGAAGTTGACTTCTGTTTTTGAGTAATTCAGCTTCAGCTTCATGTTGGGGTGAAAAGAATTATACTCATTTTGAAAGGAAGGAGGTCCTTCTCACTGGCAGTCCAGATTATGAAGATTTCATCTATGTAACGGAGATACAACATTGGTTTTAAGATGCACATTGACATGAAATCTTCCTCCTCCAATTTTGCCATAAATAGGTTTGCATAGTGAGGTGCAAACTGACAGCCCATTGCAGTCCCCATTTGTTGCAAGTAGAAATCTTGTCCAAAAGAGAATAAATTATGCGTCAGAGTGAATTTTATCATTTCTATTACTGACATGTTGCCTGAGGTACGTTTCACATGCCAATATGCCATCATCATGGGGGATGTTTGTGTAAAGTGCCTCAACATCCATTGTGGCCAGTAAGGTTCCCTCAGGTAAGGGGCATAAAGCAGACAGTTTTTTTAAGAAGTCAGTGGTGTCCTGGATGTAGCTGGTTGTATTACGGGTGAGGGGTTTAAGTATGTGCTCCACCCAAACTGAAACATTTTCTGTAAAGGAGCCAATTCCTGAGATTATAGGCCTTCCTGGGTTCCCTTCTTTGTGGATTTTAGGAAGCATGTAGAAGTAACCCATTTTGAGGTTCTCAGGAATTAAACTGTTTACATGATCCCTGATGTCAAGAGGAAAACTGCTTACTATCTTTTTTAGTTCCTTTTTATAGAGATCTGTTGGGTCTTCTTACAGTTTATAATAATACATAATATTGCACAATTGTCTTTGTGCCTTCTGTATATAATCTGATGTGTTCATGATGACTAAAGCACCCCCTTTTTCTGCTGGTTCGATAATGATTTCTGTATTTTTCCCTTAGTGAATGTATGGCTCGCCACTCATCCCCAGTAATGTTTTCTACCCGATTTTGCTGCCTGTTTAAGATCCCTGTTTTCACTTTTTGTCGGAAGCAGTCTATATAATTATCCAGGGTGGAGTTTTTGCCAGCTTCTGGTGTCCATGTGGATTTATTGGTGGGGTTGTTGTAACTGCTTGATGTTGGTTCCTGTGTGTTACTGTTTTCTTTCTTGTGTAAAAATTATTTTAGTCTGAGTTTTCTGAAGAATTCTTCCATATTACGGCAGAGTCTGATATTGTCAATGGGTTTTGCAGGACAATATGAGAGTCCATTTGTAAGTACTGAAATCTCTGCTTCATTTGGTGTGTATGAGGAGAGATTAACAATGCAGGTCTGTTGCTCTTTGTTTTTTGCTATTAAGTGTCCAGCTTTCTCTCGTAGTCTATGAAGCTTTTTCATTTTGTTGACAATAAGGAGTTTCTGTAGTCTTTTGTAATAGCGATGGAGCTCCTTTACCATCTCCTGCCTGTCATTTCCAAGGAGCAAGGTGAGGTCTTGGATCTCTCTTTGCATGTTCTTTTTGATGTTGTAGATGTAAATTTGGATTAAGTGGTTTCTTATCCTTGGAGATGTCCTAAAACAAAATTGCTCTGCAAACCGAGTATTATAAGTGTGTATGGTTGGATTCCTTATCATGATGCCTTTCGGGATAAGATTTTCCTTTTTACATTTCATTAAGAAGAAGATGCTGCTGTCCATGTGTGCCAGTTTCTTCCACCGGATCATCAATTCCATGTAGTAGCGGTACATTTCGGTGTCTTTATGTCTATAGTACTAGGGTGTTGTACTGTGTTAGCCATTATGAATGTAGTGAGAAGTCAAGCAAAATGACACCTTTTATTGGCTAACTAAAAAGATTACAATATGCAAGCTTTCGAGGCAACTCAGGCCCCTTCTTCAGGCAAGATGTAATACAGAAACTGGAGTTCCCTGTATATATAACGAGAGAGAGTAGGTTGGGGTATAGTTGATGATCTGCAGCTCTTGAATGTGTTCTAAGGATGTTACTATTGCAGTTGAAAATTCACCTCCTGTTTCTGCTACGCTTACATCGGCCTCTTCCAGTAACCATTCAACATGGAATAAGAATGAACCTGCTACTGACGTCACCTCCTTTCACCCGTTCATGTGATGGCTGATCCCCTACCTTATTAACTTCTGGTTCTCCGTCTTTACCTCTGGGTGAACACTTTTTGTGATAGGAACCCTTCTTACCCCAACTGTTTGCAACCCTTGCCTCTCCTTTTGATGCTAATTGGTCATTTGAGTACATTTAGTTTTAGCATGACTAATGTGTGGTCCTAAATCGAAGCACCGTAAACACTGAGTGGCCACTAAGCGAAATGCAATACATTAGTTTTGCTTTTAGTTATGATGCACAATCTATGAACATGAAATTAAACGCAATACACTTTTGTATTGCATTTTAAACTGACATAAAAAGTGTTTGCCATAGTGAAATTAATTGATCATTTGGCTGATAGGTTTTTAATTATGACATGATGAAACCATGCTAAAATGAAATGAACCGTGTGCAAATGCCATAAATTGAAATGTAGTTAACACCATGGATTGCATTTAATTTTTGCACAAGTAATCTTCCATGTTAATCAGTATGAGAAGTGGCTCTCTCAGACCCATAGTAGCTCCTAATTTGAAGGTGTAACAGTATTGGAAGAATGTATATCCTGAGCAACATGTTGTGAATGAGCTCAGACAGCACATATGAAGAGCAGGTGAGCTCACTGATGTACATATGAGTCATAAAAACCAATTTCTGGTTGGTGCTACCAATCACAAATGAAGAATAGTCTACCTCGATTGTGTAGCACATTTAAGTGATCTGAATGTTTTCTTCCTCCATTCAGTTATAGTAATGGTATAAAGATGGCAGTGACAGATTCTACTTGAAGTCCACATTCGGTTTGGCACCAGCTGTTCCATTCTCACTTATTTTTTCTTCTGCTTAACACTTGCTCTTTTTTCTTGGCAGCTGATTACATTGTGATGCAGTTTGGTCGTGTGGCTGAAGATGTCTTCACCATGGACTACAGGTATCCTCTTTGTGCACTGCAAGCCTTTACCATCACACTCACCAGCTTTGACATCAAACTGGCCTGTGAATGACCTGCAGGGCATATCTCAGATTAATTCTAGAATGTCAAATGGGAAAATGCAATTTGGGCATTTAGTTTATTTCTCTTATGTAGACTTCTTACCGCTATCTTTGCCCACTCTGTTTTGTATGTGGTGAGCCACAAAATAAAGCTTTTTTCACCTGCTGTCTGAATATGTGGTTTTTAGAAATGTGCCAACAAGCCATATATTTCATTCTCTTTTTGCCTCCTCTAAATCATCTAACTCATCTTCAGTGCTCATGCTAATGTTGAGGATTCTCAGCTGTGTATGAAGACCATTCCTAGATGCACTTTTGAATGAATCACCTTTTTTCCTGAGTGAGGAGCAACACCTCATCATGTCTGCTAGGCTTTGGAAAAGGATCACTAGAACATCTGCTAAGTAGCTTCTCAAAGACCCTGGTTGAAAGCTGTTACCGGTGGTGCTATGACCCATTTCTGAAAGCAGTGGCTAAGAGC
The DNA here is from genome assembly GCF_016835505.1 of Polypterus senegalus. Taxonomy (NCBI): domain Eukaryota; kingdom Metazoa; phylum Chordata; class Cladistia; order Polypteriformes; family Polypteridae; genus Polypterus; species Polypterus senegalus. The sequence continues at coordinate 108,282,909 of NC_053166.1, forward strand.
ATTGGTAAAGCAATAAGTGCAAGATGATTCCAGTATCCCTAAAGAAGTCCATCTCCTTCAACTAAGATGGAAATTAAGTTCCAAATGAACCAACAGCCAAAGGCAACATCTAACATTCTTCCCACAGCTTCGGGCTGGAAACTAAAAGTAGACCTGGATAGACAACTGAGATTTCCAGAGCACACAGCATCTACAGTATCTCACAAAGTGCGTACACACATTTTCGTAAATATTTTATTATATCTTTTCATGGGACAACATTGAAGATATGACACTTTGATACAATGTAGTCAGTGTATAGTTTGTATAACAGTGTAAATTTGCTGTCCCCCTCAAAATAACTCAACACACAGCCATTAATGTCTAAACCGCTTGCAACAAAAGTGAATACACCCCTAAGTGAAAATGTCCAAATTGTGCCCAAACTGTCAATATTTTGTGTGGCCACAATTATTTTCCAGCACTGCCTTAATTCCCTTGGGCATGGAGGTCACTAGAGCTTCACAGGTTACCACTGGAATCCTCTCCCACTCCACCATGACGACATCACAGAGCTGGTGGATGTTAGAGACCATGCGCGCCTCCACCTTCCATTTAAGGATGCCCCACGGATGCTTAATAGGGTTTAGGTCATGACATGCTTGGCCAGTCCAGCACCTTTACCCTCAATTTCTTTAGTAAGGCAGTTGTTGTCTTGGAGGTGTGTTTGGGGTTGTTATCATGTTGGAATACTGCCCTACAGCCCAGTTTCTGAAGGGAGGGATCATGCTCTGCTTCAGTATGTCACAGTACATGTTGGCATTCATGGTTCCCTCAATGAACTGTAGCTCCCCAGTGCCGGCAGCACTCATACAGGTCCAATCCACGACACTCCCACCACCATGCTTGACTGTATGCAAAGACACACTTATCTTTATAATCTTCACCTGGTTGTCACCACTAAAGCTTGACACCATCTGAACCAAATAAGTTTATCTTGGTCTCATCAGACCACAGGACATGGTTCCAGTAATCCATGTCCTTAGTCTGCTTGTCTTCAGCAAACTGTTTGCAGGCTTTCTTGTGCATCATCTTTAGAAGAGGCTTCCTTCTGGGACGACAGCCATGCAGACTAATTTGATACAGTGTGCGGCGTATGGTTTGAGCACTGACAGGCTGAACCCCCACCCCTTCAACCTCTGCAGTAATTCTGGCAGCACTCATATGTCTATTTTCAAAAGACATCCTCTGGATGTGACGCTGAGCACGTGCACTCAACTTCTTTGGTTGACTATGGTGAGGCCTGTTCTGAGTGGAACCTGTCCTGTTACACCGCTGTATGGTCTTGGCCATCGTGCTGCAGCTCAGTTTCAGGGTGTTTGCAATCTTCTTATAGCTTAGGCCATCTTTATGTAGAGCAACAATTCTTTTTTTATGATCCTCGGAGAGTTCTTTGCCATGAGGTGCCATGTTGAACTTCCAGTGACCAGTATGAGAGAGTGTGAGAGCGATAACACCAAATTTAACACACCTTGAGACCTTGTAATACTAACGAGTCACATAACACCGGGGAGGGAAAATTGTCTAATTTGGCATAATTTGGACATTTTTCACTTAAGGGTGTACTCTTGTTGCCAGCAGTTATACAAGCTGTACACTGACTACTTTACATTGTATTAAAGTGTCATATCTCCAGTGTTGTCCCATGAAAAGATATAATAAAATATTTACAAAAATGTGAGGGGTGTACTCACTTTTGTGAGGTACTGTATAATCACCCATCTTTTCTGCTACTGTGCTGTACACTGACCTTTTTTGCTTGCTAACACCCACTTCCATCCTTGCTCCCATGTCCAGGTCTGGAACTATTATGCTATTTCGATCTTCACTAATGCCACACATTGATTTTATTCTGCAGGTAGAACTACAAAATGGAGTACAAATGACCAATCAATAATGAGTTTGGCATTTTATCACTCTGGCTTTAACTTTACTGCAATTCCTCAGAAGATAATTCAACAGCAAAAAAGCAACAAAATATTGTTCAATGCAAAAAACAAAAATGAACTCTCAAACATTTCTTGATTTTTTTTTTCTTTTAAAGACACCAACATGTTTTCTAATTTCAAAGAGAAGAAGTACAAAAAAATGTCAGTATGAGCAGTTAATGTGGCTTAGTTGAAGTGCCACACCTCCCATTTTTTTCCCTATTTCAGTTCTACTTGAAATAATAACCACACTATATTTAAAAAGCTAAACCTGAACTTGGCAAATTGAACTTGACTGAAGTTAAAAATCTTCCTTCAACTGTTTGCCACTTTGAAATTTGCAGCCATCATGAACACATTGGTGTTTTTGAAAATCACTTCTTTTGTATTTTGGGTAAATATATGGCGTCTTGCCAGTATCTATACTCTGATGATTTTGAAAGCTCTGCTTTCATGTAAACCTTTTACCACATTTGGTGCAGCAGTACGGCTTTTCTCCTGTGTGAGTATTCTGGTGGTCTTTCAGATGACCGCTTTGTACATTGAGCACAGAAGTGAGGTTTCTCTCCAGTATTGATCCTCTGATGATCCAGAAAATGTCTTTTGAGGATGAATTTCTGACTGCAGTGGTATGGCTGCTCTCCGGTGTGAATATTCTGGTGATGTAGGAGATAACTCTTTCATTCAAACCTTTCGGCCAGTATGAGTGAACTGGTGTTGCACAAGGCTGACATTTCTTGTAAACCGCTTTCTGCATTCAGGAAATGAATATGGCTTTTCTCCATAGTTAGTCCATTGTTATCGGAGGAGGTTATGTTTTTTCTTGAAATTTTGTCCACATTCACTGTAGCTGTAAAGCTTCTGTGTTATGTGAACTTGCTTGTGTTTCCGAAGTTTCTTTTTTCTGTAAATATCTGCCCAAACTCAACACAATCATTTTCTTCTGAAGTTTCTGGCGAATCTGAACCTGACCCTTTTGCTTGAAATGTTTTGTAAACTGTGCAGCAGAGAGGCCAGTACCTGGCATGAAACTTCCTGTGCCACTGTGGGTTTTTACTCTTAGAGAGCCATTTACCACAATCTGTACAGCAGAAGACCTTCTCCCCTGTGTGAGTCTTTTGGTGTCGATGAAGGATAACTTTCTGGGTGAAAGTCTTCTCACAATATTTGCAGGAATATGGTTTCTCTCCAGTGTGAATCTTTTGATGGTCATTAAGTTGTGTTTTCTTTATGAAGCTCTTTCCACACTCGGTGCAGTAGTATACTCCCTTTCCAGTGTGCCCACTGGTGTGCTCTCGCTGTAAACCTTTTCCTGCATTCAGCACAGCAGTGGTTTGTCTCACCAATGTGGATCTCCAGACGTTGCCAGAGGCTGTCCTCATGGTGAAAGCCTTTCCCACAGTCAGGGCAGGAGAAGAGATGCTCTTTGTTATGAACTCTCTCATGCTGCTGCAAGGAACATTTAGCATTAATGTCATCTGGCACTCACTGCACTGGAATGACCTTTCCTCGTTGTGAATTTGCTTGTGAAGATTTAGAGAATTTCTCACAGTGAGAAACGTTTCCTACATTCAGAACAGCAAAATGCCTTTTCTCCATAGAGGGCTTTAAGAGGAACCCAAGGAGTAGTCTGAAGGAGTCTGAAATCCCTTTGACATTCACCACAAGTGTACGGCTTCAGATCCCTGTAACTCTTCTTGTGTTTCTGAAGCTGATATTTCTGCCTAAACATCTTTCCACATTCTGTGCTACAGTGGAGCCTTTCTGGCATGTGAGTTGACTTGTGCTGCTGCAAAAGGGAATTAGTATTGAATCCTTTGTAAATTCTAAACAGACAAAGTTTATAAGAGCTGTGCATTTTCATGTGACATTGAAGGTATTTGGCATGTTCGAAATCTTCCCAGTGCACCAGCCCCACTCCTAAGAGGGACATATTACAAATTATTCATGAAGAAGAGCTAGAACTTTATTTGTCCCCAAGGGGAAACGTGGCTTCAACAATATATTAAAAAAACTTCTTCTTCTTTCGGCTGCTCCCGTTAGGGGTTGCCACAGCGGATCATCTTCTTCCATATCTTTCTGTCATCTGCATCTTGTTCTGTAACACCTGCATGTCCTCTCTCACCACACCCATAAACCTGCACTTAGGCCTTCCTCTTTTCCTCTTCCCTGGCAGCTCTATACTTAGCATCCTTCTCCCAATATACTCGGCATCACTCCTCTGCACATGTCTGCAGTCTTGCCTCTCCGACTTCGTCTCCAAACCGCCCAACTTGAGCTGACCCTCTAATGTATTCCTTTCTAATCCTATCCATCTTCATCACACCCAAAAACATTTAGGTAAATAAATACTAATTACAAACAGCAAGCAGTGATTGAAAAAAAGAAATCTCAAATAAGAAAATAAACTGGTATAGAGGTAGGGATTGCATAGTATCAAAATTTTGTATATCATGTTTATAGTGACCACAATTATAATTTTTTCAGTATTATCACAGTACTGTTAAAATGTATTTTTTTAAACACTGATACCCACTGAAATGATTTTACCACATTTTACAATGAAACAGAATGTAAACTGTTGTCATTAAAAAAAATCAGCCTCAGACTTTTTAAACCAGATGTTTTAAATAGACAATGAGTAACTTACGTTTATGCACAGTTTGTAATAACCACAAGTAAATATACAAAATGCTGATTTTTACAATATCAGACTCCTACATAAATCACTCAAATATGCAAATGTTAACATTAAAACAAATCACACATGTAAACAAATCAAATCAGCAATACACTGATGCTGTAGCTTCATTTATTAGTTTTTCTGAAGATTGCATTCTGACAAAAACAATTGCAAAGTTTAGCAATGATAAGCCTTAGTTCACCCCAGAGCTCAGATGACTGCACCAGTGTGTTTTTAGATCTGGCAATTGTGACGAATACAGGAAAGTCAAATACATCTTGGAGAAAAAGATCAAAGTACTCAGATAACCTTCAGGAACAACTGTCTGCAAGAGTACCAGTCTGGAGAGGACTGAAACAAGTCACTAACTACAGGAAACAAACATCAAACAGTTCTGCTGATCCCAGTCTAGCCAATCAGTTAAATGAGCTTTATGGTTGCTTTGAAAGACAATGGGGTATACTGTACACCTACCTGTTACTACTCTACACTCCTCCTCTTCTCAGCTTTACCCTGCTGTCATCACTGCAAAATACATGTGCAGTTTATTTAGAAAGCAAAATATTTAAAAAGCTGCAGGCCCAGGCCTTATTTACCTTTCCACACTCAGGGTCTGTGCAGACAGTTATCTGCAGTATTTGCAGACATTTTTAACCATCAATCAATCGTTGGATCTGTGCATTGTTCCTACCTGCTTCAAGACCTCCACCATCATTCCAGCAGCAAAAAAAAAACTCAAAGGTCACAGGCTTGAATGACTACAGAGCAGTGGCTTTAACCTCTGTGCTAATGAAAACCTTTGAATGTCTTATTCTGAATTATCTCAAGAATGCTATAAATGACCCATTTCAGTTTGCATACAGTGCTCACCAATCTATAGATGATTCAGTAAATTTAAGTCTGAACTTTATTTACAAACACCCTGATAACCCAGGGGCATATATGAGGGTCTTGTTTGTGAACTTTACAAACTCTTCTTTCAACACAATCATCCTGGAGCTCCTAGATGAGAAGCTCAACCAGTTTACACTGCCCAGGTCAATCTACCACTGGATCACAGACTTCCTTACAGGTAGGAAACAGTACATGTGGTTGGGCACACACATGTCTGACCCATTAACCCTTTTAGCACTGGTGCACCATAGGGGTGTGTCCATAAACTCCCAAATCTTGGACTTGTATCAGAGGTCCAGTAGGATGGCCACCCAGTAATCATCCTTTTATTTTATAACTGTAATCAGCCCTAAGACATCGTGGCTGTGGGTCTCAAGCCGCCTCCTCGAGTGTCCCTTCCTCTGCTCTAGCCAGCCTTGCACCTGCCATGCCAGGCTGCCTACTGTGTATGCTCTCCTATTCCTTTGTACCCTCTACCTCCATGAGGACCCATCCAGTATCATGTCCGGCAAGGTCACTAGTGTTCCAACCAACACTCTCCCAGATAACAAACTTGGGGGCCTTCTAAAAGGAAGCCAGTATATTGCGGATCTGGTGCCACTGGTCTTCAGTACAATATCTGAGTGATGGTGCTTGGCCCCTGGTTCCTTCTCGCCCTGTACTGTGCCCATAACTGCTCCACTGTATAAGGAGTGGAGGTCTGCCATGTTGCCACATCACAAACCAGCAGGTGGTGCTGCTACTGCATTTTTGCAAGCAATGCACTGGTGGTAGGGGAGTGGCAAAAATGGATACAGACAAACTTTAAATGGCTAATAAGCTTGCCCAACCGCAAGTAAGTTAGGAGGAACCTCTGTATCATGCAGATGAGCATGTGAGTAGAACATGGCATGTGAGTATAGCTTCACTCATCCAGACACTACAGATTCACCACAGCCTGGCTGCACTATTCTGAGGTGTGGCATAGCTGCTGGGGTGTTTGCTGGGAGGCTCAAGGCAGCTTTCAAGGAGGAGGTGGAAGTGGCAGAGGAGAGAAGTGGGGCTGGTCTACCCTTGACCTCTCCTTGCAGCACCTTCCCCAGCACATAGAAATGTGACCCAATTGGCAGTGAATGATATCTATTTCCCCTAGCTGCCTGTCCATGTGTTGGTGATGAAGTGGACTCTGCTGCCCATACTGTAGTCACCTGACCAGATTCTCAGCCACATGCTGGCAATGTAATGGCAGGCAGGTGTCTGCCTGTTGGGCATGCCACAACTCCACAGTTGGAAAAAACAAAGCTGTGTCCACCAAACGATAGGGCAGGAGCTACAGTGCCAATAACTCTGCCATGTGCCCATTTAAATGCTGGATTTGGGGGTGGCTAGGCAGGAGGACCTACATTCTCCAGCATCTGGGTACAACAAATTGCAACAAACTAGCAATAAGTAAAACAAATAAATATATATTAGAAATCAGTGCTGAACACATACGAAAAATGAAATCACAACACAATGCTCTGAATCCTTAGTTTCTCTGTATGCCTCCCATACTCCTATCACCATAATTAACACACACCCACAGTACCTGTGATGCAACATCCAGTCAGTTGCTACAACTCTGTGATGTCATACTGGCCTTGCAAAACATCATGAGGCTCTGGGAAAAAACGTTTGCTTAAGCTGGCCTCACAGTGTTATTTCGGGAAAAAAAATCGGTCAGCGCTGAAGCCAGCAAATGAGCTGCAAAAAATTCTTTGCTGAATTTCGTCACTCAATACTACTGACAAAGCACCCATGAAGTGGGAGCAATCAGTGCATCAAATAGAAAGCAGTGAAACTGAACATGAATGTACTCACACAATCAAAATTAATTTCCTGAATATTTGTATTGATTTGAGCACAAGAATATACTTTAGCCTTCCATTTAACAAAGTTTAGTCAAGTTTCTTCTACGGAAGAGTTTAAAAACAAGTGCATCACGTTCTGAGTTATGTCTTTGACTCAAGTGGCGCATCTGCACAGCTTTATCACCTCATGCATTACCAAATTTAAGATAAAGAAACCTTAAACGAGCAGCGTTATTTAAAAGGTTAATAGTATGGCAACGAAAAGGATGTGTAAATGTGCCGTGGGAAAGCGGTGTGTCTCGGCACACGTGGAGCCGGTATAATGGCCAGTACAGATTCCACCGCACGTGTCCCCTAGTTATTTAAAAAGGTCTTCTAAAGATACATGGGAAGGTGTCCAGTCTAAAATTGTGCGCTAGAGAATTCACTGGGAAAAGCACACTTTTATTCAAATGATTTTGATTCCAGACATCTTTTGAAGATCTGTTAATGCTTTTAGGACTGCTGGCACCAAATTTTTTGGGTCAGATAAATACAATACCATATCATCTGCATATGGTCGTATTTTCTGTTCAAGTCTTTCTCTGAAAATCCCCTTTATCTCTGATGCAATTCTAACGTTTGCAGCCAATGGTTCAGTGGCTATTGCAAAGAGCAAAGGTGATAAGGGAAATCCTTCTCAATTCCCACGTTCTATTTTGAAGTAGTCTGAAATAATGTTATTAATACAAACTGAGGCTTCTGGACTAGTATAAAGTAGTTTGATAAATGCACATATGTTTGGACCAAACTCAGATTTGTGTGATGTGGTGAATAGGTAGTCCCATTCAACCATATCAAATGCTGTTTCTGCATCTAAATATAATAAGATCTCTGGGGTGTTCAGATTTAATGGGTGAATATATTATATTAAATAAATGTTGAAGTATAGAAGTTAAGTGTCTGACTTTCATAAATCCGGTTTAGTCTTGTGATATTACAGAAGGAAGCACTTTCTCAATCCTTCTGGCTAGAACTTTGGGGAGCAACTTAACGTCATTATTCAGAAGTGAGATTGGTCTGTATGATGCACATTGTAGTAAGTCCTAATTTATCTTAGGAAAGATGGTAATTAATACTTGAAATCTGAAATAGAATTTTGTTGTCTTTAGCTTCTAGCATCTGGTAATTTTGAAAGTGTCAAGAGGTTTATCCAGTTCCACCGCATTTTTATTTTTAAGGGAAGTTTAACACTTAGTCAATTCATAAGTCTGGATGTAAATTTATCTTTTTAAGACTTGTAATAGCAATTCGAATAAAAAAAATATGCTGGATGTATCACCTTGTGCAATAAACAGTGCAGACAGTCAGGCAACATATATGCAGTCAAATACTTAAAGTGCAGAATGCAGCTGCCAGAATCTTAACTAGGAAAAGAAAATCTGAGCACATCTCTCCAGTTCTGATGTCGCTACACTGGTTACCTGTGCTGTTTAGAATTGACTCTAAAATATTGCTTATGGTTTACAAAGCCTTCAATAATCTCTCTCCATCCTATATTTCGGAATGTCTTTCATCTTACACTCCAAATTGTAACCTTAGATCTTCAAATGAGTGTCTACTTATAATTCCAAGAGCTAAACTTAAAAGAAGTGGTGAGGTGGCTTTCTGCTGTTATGCACCTAAAATCTGGAATACCTTGCTGATAGAAATTCACCAGGCTAATACGGTGGAGCACTTTAAAACACTGCTAAAAACACATTATTTTAACATGGCTTTCTCATAACTTCATTTTAGTTTAATCGTGATACTCTGTACTGTATATGCATTTAATTATCATTATCATCCATGATCGCTCTGAAATCCATACTAACCCCTAATTTCTCTGCTGTTCTTTTTCCCATTTTCTGTGGTGGCGATAAGCACCACCACCACCCAATTAATGTCATCAATGTCCCTACATTGATGATTTAAAGGCCAGAAGTCCACATGACAATCATCATCAAGTTTTTTGATGTGAGCCCTGAATACAATGAGGACTGACTGAGGCCATTGATGTCAGGTAGAATGCTCAGAGAGGGCTGTGTGGTCTCGTGGCCTCGGAACCCCTGCAGATTTTATTTTTTTCTCTCCAGCTGTCTAGACTTTTTTTCTGTTCTCCCTTGGCCATTGGACCTTACTTTTATTCTATGTTAATTAATTTTGCCTAATTTTATTTTTTTTTATATATTTTTTTTTCTCTTCATCATGTAAAGCACTTTGAGCTACGTCATTTGTATGAAAATGTGCTATATAAATAAATGTTGTTGTTGTGATCTTGCTGTCAGTTTGGTCACTCTGGAAGCAGTAGCTGACAAATGAACACTTAATAAACTGCTGACTTTTATGGACACTGACTCAAGTTAGTTTATTTGAATTAAATTCAGTTTTGTAGTGCCAAGAGGGAAATTTGTTTTCTCAGCAGCTTTTTCAGAGAAAACGAGACATAACATTAAAACATGTTACAATGAACTCAGCCAACAAGGATAAACTTACAAATGATGAAACACTGGATAAAACATATCAAACATTTTAAATAAAGAAAAACTTAGACTTGATTGATGATTGTTTCAAATGCTACCCGTTCATTCTACTATTTAAACCCATGAATGGTTTAAATTTGAACGTATCGAGAAGATTAATTGCAGATGAAATGAAGAGAATTTGAACTGGTTGCCACTTATCCTTGGAACCTTGAATCAGTGACCTCATGGAAACAATTGAAATTTACAATGTAGTTTGTGAGTCCCGTCTGTCAAAATACACTCTGCTTTTTGTTAAACTTGCTTATTAAAAAGGTCTGTGAGATTAGACTATTGAGGTGATGTTATTTTGCTGCTCCAGTTTACTGTTAGATTTATTGTGTTTTTGCTGCTAACAATAAGATTTCTAAACCAGGTCAACAGAACATAAATAAAGATAGATTCAGTACAAGGTTTATAAAATAGTGACATAATAGAAGGATACACATTAAAAAAATATTTTGCACTGTAATAACTTCAGTCACAAATCTGTAATGTCTAAATTACAGAGTCTCTTACATTACTACTACTACTACTGGTATTACTACTACTACTACTACTACTAATAATAATAATAATACATTTTATTTATATAGCAACTTTTCCATGCCCAAAGTGCTGCATAGAAATTCAAAATAAAAAACAGAGAATATACAACATTAGATACAAAATAATATTTGCATAGAACATTAAATAAAAAATAAAACAGGAAACACAAAGCTTTGAATTTGAATAAGAGACAATAAACCAGAATAAAAATGCAAACATACAAAATACTGCAGGAAAACCCTAAACAAAAAATATAAAGCGTAAGCTAAAAAAGAACTCTCCTGACTGGTAACTGTTTATATGTTGTGGAGGATGGCCAGCTGTTTATCCCGGCCAATAACCCCAGGCCGCCAGGTGGAGTCCTCCTTGCAGCATGGAGGTCCCCAGAAGACCAGCAGGGCATCATGGACAATGGAGTTTTTATGCACAGCCCTGCTGGATGCCATGGGGGCCACAAGAGGGAGCTGCAAGGAGGACCAAAGACTTCTTCGTGCCCTATGACCCGGAAGTTCGTCATAGGAAGAGCGACGGGCTTCCGGGTTGAAGAAAAGAACTTTTGCCTGACCCGGAAGTGATTGAGAATCACATGGATGGGGGATTAGGAACACTTCCGGGTCAGGAGATATAAAAGGACAGTGGGAGCTCCCAGACAGCGAGCTGAGCTGGGTGGAAGGGTGGCAACACGTCTGGGAGCTGGAGGATTGGTTTATTGTGTATTATTGTTAGTGATTTATGAGTATAGTGGAGGAGAGGGTGTTTTGTACACTGTGGAGATTTAATAAAGTCAATTTGAGGACTTTTACCTGGTGTTTGGAGTCGTGGACAGGGGTTCAAGGGAGCGAGAGCGCCCCCTATCTACCACAGTGGCATAGCCGACAGGATACTCTAGCGTCGTTTGCAGAGGACCTGAATCAAAAATTTCTGTGGGTAATGAACCCTGAACAGACAACGGCGTCAGGAATCACCACAGCATTGCCAGAACCCAAAAAGAAATCCAAGTCCAAAATGGGGAAGAGGAAGGGCAAGCAGAGCAATATTGCCAGCGGGAGTGACCTGTGTGCAATGGCCGATGCTCGGGAGGAGTTAAGGAGCTGCCTTTCAAGTCTGGAGAAACCTCCAGGAACCAATGATCACTCTGAGGTACTTGCTGGGAAAGTTATGGAAAATCCGTTTGTTATAACTCACTTTATCCCATGCATGTACCTTTGGAGAAGATCACCTGGAGGCTCCGCGGGGAAAAGAAGACTGCCCCGGAGATGATGGCGCGCTCATGTTGGAACCTGAGCACAGAGGAGATGACTTCCGCATGACGGCAGCCGACAAGGGTGGTCTGCGTCCGGTGGTCTGCGTCCCGCTGTTTGCGCCTTCGAGCCCGAAGAAAAGGACTTGGCCTTTCCGAAGGGGAAGGAGGAGGCGAGCGGAGCACCGCTCACCACTCAAAAAGGTAAGGAGGGTCGGGAAATGGCTGCTCGGGATGTCGTAAAAGTGAATAAGACAAACCACAGTCCGCTGAAGGAAGCGACCCGATCCTCGACTGCAGCCAAAGAGGACTCCATGTCCCAGCAGCCTCTGCGAGAAACGTCCCGGCCGGCAGGTAAGGCAGACGAGGAAGTACTGTAAGTCTACTGCCGGCTGAAGTAAATAATATTGACTTGCGGGAACTCGAACGCGTGATCGAGCCCGTAAATAGTTTTCTACAGGTCCTGATGAGCATTGAAAAGATCGTCAGGGAGTTGGGAGCTGCAGCCAAAGCGCTGTTGGAGAAGGTGCGGGACTACGTGCGGCGGTTTGGTGGAGAGCCTCCCTTATTTCATGAAGTGACTGTACAGGTCTGTGAAACCCATACCGTATATAAAACAAGAGGGACGCAGTGTAATCCAGGCCCGCTCTTAATAAATAGCGGGTGCCAGTACACTACGTGCCCTACAAGAGAGGCCGGTACATTAACCGAGTGGCCGGCGGAAGGGCTAATCGATCTGGGGCAGCTAGACGGTTATTAAAATTATAGTACTGATGTTTGTATTGACAGCAAAAAGCCATTTCCTGTACCATTTGAGTTGATTCAAGTGAATAATAAAAGTCCATCATTAATATGATCTGTAATTGAATTGCACGGCTTCTTTGGTAAGATAAATGCAGAATAATGGAACTTCTGACCAGACATCTCTAAGAAGGCAGGTAAGTGAATTCTTTTAATAAAGATTTTTTAAAAGTCACTTTTCAAACAAAAAAGTGCTATGTCTGGAGTAGGGAAGCAGAGGACACTATGGAGTGCCATTTGATTTCCTCTGCTATAATTTCTAAACATATTTAAAAAAATTCTTTCTTAGCGGGTGGTGATGATAATTTTTTTTTTTACTTTTTCCGGTTATGCTGACAGAATTGTGATTGTCACGATCACATGATCTGATTTGTCAGATCTTATCTGTTTTCAATGGATTGGTATTTAAACAAATTGTACTCATGTGTCTTGCAAGGGAAACAAACACTGCAAGCTCTTCAAAATTAAGCACAATGAAATTAGGTGGAAGGTACATTTCTTTTCAAGCACTAGTAGAAATTAGGCGTGAATTTTGAGCCCTGATGGAGTATAAGAGTATTGCGGGGGAAATGGTTTATATTTGTATTGTCACGCATGCGCGACTAGGAGACCGCGGATGGATCTTACAACTCATCGAAGGACATTCGCTGGTGGGGAATGGCGGGGTACTAACCTTGTTTCTTTGTTTTCTAGGACTAAAGACACTCCGCCATAAGACTTGCGGACGTTCACTTCCGCCCTTCCTCCGCCATCTTCTATGACGTCAGCAGTCCCATCATCCATCACGACTCCTTCCCAGCATTCCTGCACTTCCGGCTCCTCCCATATAAAAATGGCCACCGACGCCTGGTATGGCGTCGCGCATGGATGTATTTTTTCTTGTGTTTGACCATATATTTCTTTATTGCAAAAGTCTGGAGTGTCGACAATATAAGGGGCCGGAAAACCCCAAACCTTTTTGTTGTCTCCTACTGAGTCTTTTACAGTGGCGTAGTCGGCAGGATAATTGTCTGAACGAAATGTCAGAAGGACAGGACCTGAATACCGTTCTCCAGGGGTTGAGTGCCCAAATTGTCGCCCTGCAGCAAGCACAGGCCGCAACCAACCGGGAGTTGGAGCATACGAAGGCCCAACTGGCGGAGGCCCGGAGAGCAAGACCAGATCCACCTCGTCTCACGCCTCCACCCCTGGTACCTATGACCGAGGCCGACGATGTTGAGTCGTACCTTGGCATCTTCGAAGGGTCCGCCACCCGGAACAAGTGGCAGCAGTCCGAGTGGGCGTCCATCCTGGCGCCCTACTTGAAGGGACCCGTGCAGCGCGCTTATTATGACCTCCCTGAGGAGGAGGCCACAAACTACGACGTACTAAAACAGGAGATCCTGGCGCGCTACGGCATAATGCCGGGCCAGCAGGTGACCGAATGGAGAACCTGGCAATTTGACCCGGAGAAGCCGGCCTTTGAATTTTGGGGAAAGATGGAGCGATGGCTACGACCCGAAGGCCCCCAAGCCAGAAGAGTAGTGGAGCAGGTGGCCTGTGAAGGCCTGGTGAATGCTCTACCGAGTTCTCTCGCCCAGCAGGTCCGGCGTCATCCATATAAGGATATGTCAGGTCTCCTGGAGGTCCTGGAGCGTCAACTAGTGGCCTACCAAGCCAGGGGGTCAGAAAGGCAAGCGCGTGGGAACTGACAGGGACGGGTGGCCCACCCCGAGCCCTCTCAATGCGCTGCGGAAGTGCCGCAAAAATCCAAAGAGAAGCCGGCCTTTCCGCGCTGTTACAAGTGCGGGGAGACCGGTCACCTACTACCGACCTTTCCGCTCAACCACCCATCGGAGCCAATGGACTGCACCTGGGCCTCCAAGGAAAGGTATTGTACTCTGTTACACCCGCTGGCAAGTCCAATGGTGTTGATAAATGGGCACGGGGTGGCTTTGTTTGAAGTAACATTACCATTGTTGCTGCCGTTGATGGCTCACGCGACATTTACGGGTCATTGTGTGCACAGGGAGACCAGGTCTTATCGTTCCGCCCGATGCTACGTTACCTGGAAGGGGCAGGTTTCCAGTTTGTTGGTCGCGGTGTTGCCTGAACCCCCCTATCCAGTAATCTTGGGACAAGACTGGTGCAACATTAAGGCGAACCATTCTCTAGGTCTAGCAATGAGGGGCGAGCGCCTTCCCGCGTCTCCATGCCAGGCATCCCAAGATGGCGCAGGCACGTCGGGGAGTTGTTTCCCGAGTCCTCTGACTACTTCCGCTGGGGAAGGGACAAGCCGGGGAACACTTCCACAAAACCCTCTCAAGATCCCTGGTGGACCATTAATTCTGGTCCACGCCTGCGTCATTTAAACGAGAACAGGGAGACCCTGGTTTGCTGCAGTTGTTCGTTCCGCCCGATGCTACGTTACCTGGAAGGGCAGGGAAGTTCTGCTAGTTTGTTGGTTCGGCGGTGTTGCCTGAACCCCTATCCAGTAATCTTGGGACAAGACTGAGAGAATCAAACTCCATTTTACTATCAACAAGGAGTGCGAACACTGCTCAGCCTCTCCGGTCTAGCAATGAGGGGGACGGCGCCTTCCCTATTCCCTTAATAGACATCCACGCCAGTCCACGCCAGGCATCCCAAGATGGCGCAGGCAGTTATATACTAGTCATGATTGATTATGCAACCCGGTACCCAGAGGCTGTTCCCTTGCGCTCCGCTACTACGAAAAGCATCGCACGGGAATTAGTGAACTTATTTTCAGGAGTGGGTATTCCCAAAGAAGTCCTCACGGACCAGGGTACTCCGCTCACCTCGGATACGTTCAAGGAGGTTGCCAAATTACTCCGGATAAAGCACCTAAAGACGTCTGTCTACCACCCCCAAACAGACGGGCTGGTAGAACGCTTTAATCAGACGCTGAAACAGATGCTTCGCAAGGTAGTCAGCGCCGATGGCAGGAATTGGGACCAGCTCCTACTGCTCGTCCTTTTTGCATACCCTTTTGAATTATTGTATGGGCGACAACCCCGGGGATTATTGGACATCCTAAAAGAGGGCTGGGAGGATGAGCCCCTGCCCTCATCTAATGTATTGGAGTATGTTGCGCAACTGCGCGACAGGCTTGCTAAAATCAGGCCTATCTTAAAAGACCACGTGACTCGTGCGCAGGCAGCGCAGTCCCGGTGTTACAACCGTAACTCTGTCCTCCGTGAGTTCCGCCCTGGGGACCGTGTGATGGTTCTCGTTCCCACCTCCCATTCCAAGCTGCTCGCTCATTGGCAGGGACCATATGAGGTTAAGGAGAGAAAGGGACTCGTCAACTATTTAGTTCTTCAACCTAATTGTCGACCGACTGAGAGGGTCTACCATGTCAATTTCCATGGAAAGAACGGGAAGAGTCTCCCAATGTTCACAGGTCCCTCTCCTATTCGCTGGCACGACCACCCTTAACCTCGAAATGAGCTAACCCCTTTACAGCGGGGAGACCACACAGACTATCCACGCCATCCCTGAAGTGGTGAGCGAGACACCCGGTAGGACCACGCTGATTGCACACGATATAGTCACGGAACCTGGAATGATGGTCCGGGAGAGGCCCTACAGACTTCCGGAGGCAAAACGCGGCGAAGTGGAACTGGAGGTGCAACGAATGTTGGATATGGACATTATTGAGGAAAGTCATAGCTCCTGGTCCAGTCCTATCATCCTTATTTCCAAGCCAGACGGCTCCTGGAGGTTCTGTAATGACTTTAGACGTCTGAATCAGATTTCCAAGTTCGATGCATACCCGATGCCCCGCATTGACGACCTTCTCGAGCGGTTGGGTGCCGCTAAGTACTTGACTACCCTTGACATGACGAAAGGGTATTGGCAAATTCCTTTAACGGCATCCGCGAAAGAGCAAACAGCCTTTAGTACCCCTAGTGGTCATTGGCAATACAAGGTCCTCCCATTTGGGCTGCACAGGGCCCCAGCAACCATTCAGCGTCTGGTGGATAGAGTGTTGAAACCCCACCAGTCCTATAGTGACGCCTCCCAGCATTCCTGCACTTCCGGCTCCTTCCATATAAAAATGGCCGCCGACGCCTGGTATGGTGTCGCGCATGGATGTATTTTTTCTTGTGTTTGACCATATATTTCTTTATTGCAAAAGTCTGGAGTGTTGAGAATATAAGGGGCCGGAAAACCCAAAACCTTTTTGTTGTCTCCTACTGAGTCTTTTACAGTATCTATAATAAAAAATCATCATTGTTACAAGATACCCAGTGCCCTAGTTTGTGCAGCCCTCGTTTTGCAATTCTGGTAGGATGACTTGTCTATTTGCCAGCCTCCAAAGTACTCCTAATGTATGTCTTAAACATTTCCATGATAGTAAGGCCACACCACAAACTCACCTATTGACTCCCGAGTTCTTTAGCTTTAGTCACCAAGGACTGTATACAGGGTGGTCCAGATCTTATTATGCAATTATGAAAAGGTGAGCACATCGCACCCGCTGTTCAACTGACAACTGTCTCCCTGCCATTTTGGAATGCAGGGCAGGTGCTGCCATCTAACGGCAATAAAGAATTTTTTGTGAATTATCTATGCAATAAACTTAAGTTATAACGTAATGAAAATTGCATAAATAGATCTGGACCACCCTATATGTCCGTCACTATTGACTAGAATGGAAGGCCCTGTACTTTTTACAGTTGTTCCTCATCTTATATTTTAAAAGCAATACTAACACATCTTTTTTGTTCTATCTCCTTGGTTGCTCACTCTTCTCAAAGTAGTATACATAGATGTTCTGCCATTTTCTGTGTTTCACATGCAAGTTTTCATAATACATACATTCTAAATTTGCAATAAATTAACATCCTTCACAAACATGTAAACACTTGTATAATAGTTTTTGAAGTGGGTATCAAATCTGTACAAACCCTTAATGAAATGTTGCCGTTTTTTGATGTAAATCCTGAAGTCAAGATAAATCAGGTCAAACCTTTTTTTGCCTTTAATAAGATCTTATAATTAGCATTATTGAAGTGAAATCAATTTGGGTGACTTTTAGAAAAAAAAATAACCATCTACTAAAATGGCCTTAATTCCATTGGTCTTTGTTTTGAAATTTATAAAGTATATAAATATCAAAATAAAAGTAAAACCAATTACTCTTTGTAAATCTTTATAAATCCAGTCATACAAATTATTTTATATGGTACATTTTTAGTATATACCTTTATTGTACCACCACTGCCATGGTATAAAATATCAGTACTTTATCATATCATTTGTTCATGCTCCTACTCTGTTCAATGTTTGTATGGACTGGTTGTTGGGCGCGGCTGTGGGGCATCTGTTGGTGAAGAAAGATTCACGGATCTCAACTTTGCTGATGATGCTGTGATCATCGCAGTGTCAATGGAGGCTCTGATCTGGGAGCTCGAGAGACTGAGTGAGGAGTCTGAGTGTCTGGGCTTGCGAGTGTCCTGGATAAAAACCAAGATCTTGGGTACAACCATCAGCAGTGTGTCTGTTTGCGGAGAGAGCGTCAACCTTTTCGAGTGGTTTACTTACCTTGGCAGTGACATTCATGTCTCTGGTGACTCTTCCTATGAAGTCAGTAGATGGATTGGGAGAGCATGGGGAGGCTATGCAAAGTTCCAAGGTCCAAGTCTTTAGAGTCCTGGGGCCTCATGTATAACGCCGTGCGTAGAACTCGCACTATAACATGGCGTAAGCACAAAAGCCGAAATGTGCTTACGCACAGAAAAATCCAGATGCAGGAATCTGTGCGTACTCCAACTTCCTCGTTCTTCCGTTACATAAATCCCGATCAGTGTGAAAACTAACGCTCGTGCACGCGCATTATGTAACGCCCCAAATCCTCCCAGAATTACGCCTATTTGAATATGCAAATCAATATAAATCGCCCTTAAGCGCAGCCTTCTGTGAAAAGACAATGGGAAAAGCACGGGGGAAAATATAAGAATTTCAGCGAATACCAAGTGGAGGCAAAGAAAAAACATACTATTTGTTCAAATAAACCGTGGTATAATCAACAAAATGAAGTTGATCGAGTGACATAGCGTGTTGGAGAAACTTGAAAGCTCACATTCACAAAATCGCACAGTGCCGGAAATAAAAAGAAGTCACATATCAAAGTTGCCGTGAAAAGAAGAGTTGTAAGCCCACTGTCTGAGTGTCATATGAAAGTTTATTAGGGTACAGAGAAAAAGGCACACGGTGGGGAAAAAGCACGAAATGTCAACTTCAATCTCGACATTTCCACTTTAATCACGTAGTTTATTTTGTCATTTAGTAGAACATTATAAACTTCATCTTAAAATCGTTTAATTAACCAGTTTCTCAAATCACATCGTAATTAAAGTAGCACGTTAAATGCTTTGTTTTGTATTTGATCTTCTATGTGCTCTATGTGTGTGAATCACTACTTGCTTCTTAAACTGGCTCTCTTCCTCCAACTGGACACAGAGTCCATTACATTTGTGATATTACAGCTCTCTGAATAACTAAAATACTGAGATGTATACGTGATGTCATTTTCATGATGATAGGAGTTAAAGCACGTTATTAAACATGTGTTTCACTTCGATGAAATAATTTATTGTCGAAATTTGTCGCTGCGTTTTAGCTGTGTTGTTATTTTCTCTTTCTGTTTTATATTCAGTATATATTGGCGTAGCCGTCACTGCAGTCAGTGCTTTTCTTTCCCCAAGTAACCGATCGCCATACAATCAGCTCTGTAATAGACGTTAAGCCATCTGTAAGCTTAGCACCGATTCTTCAAAACGTTTAAAGAACATTGAAATATCTTACGTAGTACATGTTTAATTATTCTATCCTTCACGACACTCCCAGTGAAGAATATAGATTATTTAAATGAAGTTAAAGTTTTATCTGTATAATTTAACAAACATATTTTGCTGCATTTCACCTTAAAAATGATATCGTCATCATATGTAAATACACGCTTTATAAAGTGGCTCAGGTTGTGAGATATTATAACTGTAGTGCAAGTTTACAGTGGGGTGATTGTACTTATAAGTACAAACAGTTCTACAAGGAGAAATTGATTGAGTGCATTTAAAGTTCTTGGGATGAAACTGTTTCTGAGCCGCGAGGTCTGTACAGGAAAGGCTTTAAAACGTTTTGCAGTGGCTGAGACAGCGTGTCCTTAAAGCCGTATACCGATAATTCTCTTTCCGATCAGCTGCTGCTGTGATTCACACTCAGATACAGTGATATAAATACTCCGCGTGATGCAGTGAGAGTAATATGGAAAAAGATGATCCGCTGTGGCAACTCCTAACGGGAGGAGCTGAAAGAAGAAGAAGAAGAAGAAGAAGTGAGAGTAACAACGCTAAAGCAGTTATGGTATTTGGAATACTATGGCTGTTCCCTGAACCATTATATTGTTACGAGTTAATTACAATCAGATGCATTACACTAATAAACAATATGCGGTTAGTATCTGTGTATTTATAAAGCCGCGTCATCAAAATAATGAATAATCACACAAGAACAGTAGCACTGCTTTGACGCTGGGTGCCGCCAGTTTGCAAAACTGAGCGGAGAACTTGCGTACGACAAGGCATGAGGTACCGTGGAAAAGTGCGTGGCTTTACGCCAAGTGTAGGTTTTATACATTGCGATTTGAACGTGGAAAAGTTCTTACGCAACATTTCTGTGCGTACGCACTGTTTATACATGAGGCGAGACATGGACACTATCCAGTGACCTGGGACGAAAACTGGACTCCTTTGGAACTGTATCTCTCCAGAAAATCCTTGGGTATCGTTGGTTTGACTTTGTGTTGAATGAGCAGTTGCTCATGAAGTTCTGAATGAGGCACATTACCTGCATTGTGTGTCAGTTACGGCCATGTGGCGCATTTCCCAGAGGGTGATCCAGCTTGTAAGATCCTCATTGTTGGGGACCTGAGTGGCTGGGCCAGGCCAAGGGGTCGCCCACGTAACACCTGGCTGTGGCAGATAGAGGGTCATTTCCGGAGGGTGGGACTGGACCGCGAGTCTGCCTTGGAGGTTGCAAACCGGGATACCGAGTTGTTTCATCATGTAGTGGGTGTGGCAACGCACTGTACCAGTGCATACTCCCCAACTTGACTTGACTTTATCAGTTTTTATACACTACTTGCTGTACCCATGCTTTGCTGTGGCACAGTCTGGTTAAATGGAAAAGAAAGAAAAGAGAAAGCGCACGTTTCTAATATGTTTAATTGCACAATGCTTGTGGGTATACAGTATTTTTTGTTGTTCCATTGTCTGTGCAGAAATAGAGATTGTCTGGTTTGCTGACTCTAGAACACGCATCATATAATTATCCATGTGAGAAGCAATCCGTGTCTAGATGTAAACCGCACAATTCTAAAGATTGGCCCTGAGCTTTGTTGTTGGTGATTGCAAACGCCAATCGAATTGTAATTGCAATCTGTTAAATTGAAATGGCATACCCGTTGGAATCATAGGAATGCGAGGAATGAGGACATCTTCGCCTTTAGAAGGTTCTGTCAAGATTGTTGCTTCTACGACGTTGCTCAATAATGTTTTTACCGCAGGCCCCGTGCCGTTGCAAAGCTTTGGGTGGTTGATATTTCGCAACATGATAATTGGCACGCCGATTTTCAATTGCAGCACGTGCGGTGGCATCACTGGCAGATCGAGTGAATTCAAAAATTCTGTTGGATAATGAACCGCTTCATCTGCTTCCACAACAGTGTCGACGGACTTGTGTGTGACTGCCTCGCTTTGAATGTTAGACTGAATAATATTGTTAAGTTCGTAGACGTCTTTGTTTTTGGCCGCAAGAATAGCTTGTTCACTCAGCTAATCGTGATTCTTATAATTGGTTTGAATATTGGGAAATACTTTGTCAACCAATTCTTCTTTTGACGTCACTAAATTGCAGAAGTTATGAGGCAATGAAATTCGTCTTGAGGTCAGATTAACCTTTCCGTTCCCAATTTCCAGCAAATGATGTGAGAATATCTAAGCTGATCGATCCTTTTGCAACTGGACACGCATATTTGTAGTTAATCATAACGTCGTTACCTGTCGCCACAAAGTAGAGTATTTCAGGAAATCATTTATTTCGTCGGCTGGTGTCGATTGAGGAATTACAGGAAATGTTTGCGTGAAATCTCCTGCAAGCAATATTAATGCGTTCCCAAATGGTGTGATGTTTCCACGCAAATGTTGCAATGATCGATCAAGAGCCTCGAGCGTTTTTTTGTCCGCTATTGTGCATTCATCCCAAACAATAAGTTTGCATTTCTGCAATACTTTTCCCATGCCGGTGTTCTAACGAAACATCCTACCCATCGAAATGATCTACTCACTGATATTATGCATGCGCAGACCATTACAGTTTACTGCATAGGTATTTACTGTCAACATTTTACAAGCTGTATATTTTGCATGTGTGACTTTTAATCTTGTACAGGCCATTGTATCCATGCACGAGTAATGACCGTCTTGTGAAATCTTTGCATCAGGCTGTGTCTCTTTCGAGCATTAAATGATGCATATAGAATAAATTGAGAAATGTTAACATTTCCATAAATTTGATAGACGACTTCTAAATACAACATGTTAAATGATGACATGGTATAACGTTATAAGTTTAATGTTATGACTTACAATAAACGGAAATAAACTACGGTAGGATACTTCGACAAAGTTGGACAAATCGTCAGAACACCGGATGCTTTGGAAATGTCGCATGTGGGAGTTTCAATGAATTGCAAGTTTAATGGCAATTTCAAAGCGGAATGAACAGTTCTTCCACCTGGTAGCAATGTCGCAGCTATTCCGGACACATTGAAATGGAATCGTAAAACATTTAGTATAGTGTGTGTTGCTTTTACGTCCAACAGATGGCGCCGTTTTTGACAAAAAAGCATGTTTTTACCTGTCACAGGTGTGACATCTATATGATATAGGTATATAAAAACACGCGTGTATTCGAATGCAACGTTGTGTGAAAATTTCAAAGCAATCGGTGAAGAACTTTCAGAGATTTTAAATTTTGAACAAACGAACATTTACATTTTTATTTATATAGATTTAATACAAACTACTCATTCACTCACTCACTTACCGACATAAACACTATTTTTGGTTTAATTAAAAAGCTGAAAATTGGCAGGATGCTACATTTAGGACATCTGCTGAAAAAGACATTTGAAAATATCAATATTTAGGGGTAACCAATCCCCACAATAGAAAAACTAAATACCCCAAATTCTCAAAAAAAACCTTGATGGATTTGATTGAAATTTAGTAACGTTGTAGAAGAATTAAAATTAGTTAACACGTTTTTTATTTGGTGTGTTTTAGTTTTTGGTTTTTTTTGCTCTTTATTAATATCATGCTAACATACAAGAACTGCACTGTGCTGAGAACTTGCTTCATGCAATTAAAGGATACAGCAGAATTGATTGATGAGCCAAATGAATAACATTACTAAATAACAGGGTGGACTTATGGTGTCCTGAACAGGGAAAATGAGATGTGATCCTGTCTTGAAAGGGAAAGAGTTTGGCGAAGCTCAAGGAAAATGAAAATCTCCGTAGTTAGCAAGTACTGTTTTCTGCTGATGACTACCAGCTCTCTTAGATGCGTAATGAGTCTCATCTTGGTTATTCATTTTGCTCTATCGAACTCCGGCCCTTAGGTCACAGTGCTGAAAAATAAACCCACCCCCCACTCCTGGAGCCTCATACATAACCCTGTGTGTAGAATTCGCACTATAACATGACGTAAGCACAAAAGCCGAAATGTGGTTATGCACAGAAAAATCCAGATACAGGAATCTGTGCATACTCCAACTTGCATGTTCTTCTGCTCCATAAATCCCGGCCTGCCTGAAAAGTAACACTCGTGCACGCGCCTTCTGTTCCGCCCCCAACTCCTCCTAGAATTGCGCCTCTATGAATATGCAAATCAATATAAATCGCCCTTAAGTGCAGCCTTCTGCGACAAGACAATGGGAAAAGCACGGGGGAAAATATAAGAATTTCATCGAATACCAAGTGGAGGCAAAGGAAAAGCATACTATTTGTTGATTTAAACAGTGGTATAATCAACAAAGGGAAGTTGATCGAGTGACATAGCGTGTCGGAGAAACTCGAAAGCTCAAGTTCACAAGTCACACAGTGCCAAAATAAAAAAAAAGTTACATTTCAAAGTCACAGTGAAAAGTGACGAGTTGTAGCCCACCGTCTGAGCTTATTAGGGTACAGACAAAAAAAAAATAGGTACACAATGGGAAAAAAGCACAAAATGTCAACTTTAATCTCCAAATTTCCACTTTAATCACGTAGTTTATTTTGTCATTAAAGTAGAACATCATAAATTTCATCTTAAGATCATTTAATTGACTAGTTTCTCAAATCCCATCGTAACTAAAGTAGCATGTTAAATGCTTTGTTTTGTATTTGATCTTCAATGTGCTCTGTGTGTGTGAATCACTATGTGCTTCTGTTCTTTCTCTTTCTCTGACAGGACAAAGAATCTGTTACATTTGTCATATTACAACTCTCTGAATAATTAAAATACTGAGATGTATATGTGATATCATTTTCATGATGATTGGAATGAAACCATGTTATTAAACATGGAAACACGATGGCGCAGTGATTGTTCATGTCTCACACAAGGTGCTGCTGTGCCATGCGCGACCTTCGATTAAATAATTTTATTGAAGCAGTACTGTCTCTTTCAAACGTACTAACCTTCAATTCCTGTCCTTACTTTTCTTTCCTCAAATACACAATCAGCTCTGTAATAGACGTTAAGCCATCTGTAAGCTTACAACAATGATTCTTCAAAACTTTTAAGGAACATTGAAATATCTTCATAGTACGTGTTTAATTATTCTATCCATCTATCCTTCCAGTGTCGCGCCATCCTCAGCAAATATACAGCGCGCAAGGCAGGAACAATAGGTGAACTTGCTAGCACTTCGGCACTGTGTCCTCACATGTTTAATTATTAACAATACAGATTATTTAAATGAAGTTAAAGGTTTTATCTGTATAATATAATCAACATATTTTGCTGCGTTTCATCTTACAAATGATAACGTCATCATATGTAAGTACCCGCTTTATAAAGTGGCACAGGTTGTGCAATATTATAACTGTAGTGCAAGTTTACAGTGGGGTAATTTTACTTAAGTACAAACAGTTCTACAAGGAGCAATTGATTGAGTGCGTTTATAGTTCTTGGGATGAAACAGTTTCTGAACCACAAGGTCCATACAGGAAAGGCTTTGAAACGTTTTGCCGTGGCTGAGGCAGCGTGGGCTTGATGCTGTAATACCAATAGTTCTCTTTACGATCAGCTGCTGCTGCGATTCCCCACTCGGATACAGTGATATAAATACTCCGAGTGGTGCAGTGAGAGTAATATTGAATAAGATGATCCGCTGTGGCAACCCTTAAAGAGAGAAGCTGAAAAAAGAAAAAGAAGAAGATGATGATGCAGTGAGAGTAACAATGCTAAAGCAGTTATGGTATTTGGAATAATATGGCTATTCCCTGGACCATTATATTATTACAAGTTAATTACAATCAGATGCATTACACTAATCAACAATATGTCGTAAGTTTCAGTGTATTTATAAAGCTGCATCAGGAAAATAAAGAGTAACCACACAGGAACAGTAACAGTGCTTTGACGCTGTGTGCCGCAAGTCTGCAAACTGAGCGGAGAACTTGCCTACGACAAGGTATGAGGTACCGTTGAAAAGTGCGAGGCTTTACGCCAAGTGTAGGTTTTATACATCACATTTTGACTGTGGAAATGTTCTTACGCTACATTTCTCTGCGTACGCACCATTTATGCATGAGGCCCCTGCTCTTCAATCACAATGCTACAAACTCTAAGGGAGAAACATTGGTCTTAGATAGTGGTACTTGATTCTAATTTGGAAGCCAAAGATATTGTGTCATGATTCTTGATGCTACTGCTCCATGCTCCTTGCCCTTCCTGTTATATACGATACCAGCAGTTTGACTACCTCAAGGACTGCTTTGCATATACATGTACATTAGCATCTGTGAACGTTAAAGTGGGATTACATACAACTGACAGAAAACATGAAAAGAAATACTGTGCTTAAGTGAATAGCACAAACAAATGAAAATCATATACATCTAATAATGATAATAAGATATACTGAAGTTTCATATTATTCCTACTAGATTAAATGTTTCATTTGAAAAGAATACTCTTTGCTATAACATTGTGTTTTACAATGACCATCAATTAAAACCAAGTCACTACTTAAGGCAAAAAAAGCAGGAATTGATCTAATACTCATAAACGCATAGACATGCATACTGTATAGCATGTTCAAGAGTAAGCAGCTCCAGTGACCTATTATTATTATTATTATTACTTGACTTACACCTTTATCCAAGTTGACTTACAACATTTGAGATACATTTGGTTATGCTTCTATCATTTTTCTAATTTGAGCACAGGCAAGTGAAGAGATTTGCTCATTGTCACACAGTGTCATTAGCAAAAAATGTACTCACATCCTGAGAGTATGAAGTCTTCGGTCCAAGCCTTAATTACTAAAACACTGTTGTAATGTGATATTTTGCATACAAGTTGATAAATGTTTTGTATGTGTTTATTTGTAACTTAGGCAAAACTAAGTCAGGAAAGTGAATTTTACGACAGAGTTGGGGGAAGTGCTTAAAACAAGTTTGGTAAATGTTTCTCAGTCAACCCCAATAGGAAAGCCAGACTGCCTAACTGCCAAACTTTGCCTTAACATATGGTTTTGGGGGATGGCAGGGGTGAAGATGTACTATTCCCCCATTGGTCTGAAGCATGGCTGTTTGGAACTGGCTTGTATCAGAAGCCTTTAAGTACCACAATGCTCTATTGGCTGTAGGGGCTGGAAGGAAAACCTATAAATTTGCTTGCTTTACCTCTCTCTCTCTCTCTCTCTCTCTCTCTCTCTCTCTCTCTCTCTCTCTCACCTAACCGCTGAATGACCATCTCACACCATGAACTGAAAAGGACAACACAATGGAGAGCACAGCTTGGCAGCCATATTGAGGCAGGCAGGCGGCCTGTTCTGAAGAAAGCTGACCAAAAATGAGGACTTAACTAGAGACATTTTAAGTAACTAATAAGTCTGTATGCCGCCTGAAACTACACATCACCATTTATCAGGTTGTATGGTTGCCAATATTCAAATGTACTTTGCATATTGTTATTATTTATGAATATTATCAATAACACATTATTTTATGTATAACTTAACTCCTGCTTGTCTTTTACTACATCGAATTGCCTGAGGTTGTAGATGTAGAAGGGAAGGTTGGGAGAAGTTATATGGTACAATACCTTATAAACATTGGTAAGGCTGACAAAGGCTACAAATTAATAATACAAAAGGGGAAAGTAGAGTAAAATATATTACTCTACCAAGACAAAACAAACACAATTCCTGCCAATAGTCGTACCTCTTTGTAAAAAAGAAACCTACAAATATTGTATATAGAAAAGCACTTAATTAGTTATATAGTACTTCTGATTAACCAACAG
This sequence comes from Polypterus senegalus, assembly GCF_016835505.1. NCBI lineage: Eukaryota > Metazoa > Chordata > Cladistia > Polypteriformes > Polypteridae > Polypterus > Polypterus senegalus. The sequence continues at coordinate 108,309,997 of NC_053166.1, forward strand.
CACTATAACTAACAACACTTGTTTTATGAAAGCATGGTAACCCAGATAGTACAAATATAAAAGACAATGACAGCAATAATCAACAGGCCCCAAAACCTTCAAACAACCAATTTAATAAAGACTTATCTTTCACAATGAAGCTATTTCCAAATATTTTGACAAATTAAAAAAAAAAAAACATATTAGTGACCTTAGTGTCTGCTGCACTCTACAATATCTGTGGGCAGTACTATCATGAACTTTTTATCCTGTTTCTGAGATGCCTAAACTACTGTATTTACAAGGTGGAGCAATTGTCAGCAGAAAATAAACAAAGTGTGAGAAGTCAGATAAAATTTTTAGGCTTTAAATTTTAGTCAGGAAGAGTAGAGTTAAGCTACAATGGGGAGGTGATCTCCTCATTTCCACAGCAGTCTCTCTAGGTATTCCATGCTCTTTCCTTTCAGTCACAGACCTATACAAAAAAGAAAATCACGATTGTTTCTTGTGACACTCCACACTTTTCAGGTGTCTCAGAAAGGTCAACCTTTGGAGAGCTATGTATAGTACAATGTTTGTATTTTATGAAGTATTGGATTCAGTGCACTCTATGGATTAAGGGCAGGTGGAGCACTACACATTTATCACACAGGAGATGTCAATGTTGTGCTAAAATTCAATAAGTAGTAAATCTTAAATTAATAATTCAGTATATTGGTACCTCAACTTAATAACTCATGATATTGCTAACATATTTATAGCAAACACAGCCTGGTATTTTGATCATAAGGTTTCCATTTTGGCGCCAGTCTGTTAACCTGGGCTACAAATATACAAGTAAAAAAATGCCTTAAAACAGTTTGGTAAGAATCTGTATTTGTAAAGTACCTTAAAGTGGTGTTTGAATTATAAAAGGCCCTACATAAAGTAAAGGTACAGTAGGTGTTTGATATTGCAAAGGTGTTGCTACCGTTAGCCCTAAGAGAACAGCAACAACAACAACAACAACAACAACAACATTTATTTATATAGCACATTTTCATACAAACAGTAGCTCAAAGTGCTTTACATATTAAAGAATAGAAAAATGAAAGACACAATTATAAAACAAAATAAATCAACATTAATTAACATTGAATAAGAGTAAGGTTCAATGGCCAGGGGACAGAAAAACAAAAACTCCAGACGGCTGGAGAAAAAATAAAACCTGTAGGGATTCCAGACCATGATACCGCCCAGTCCCCTCTGGGCATTCTACCTAACATAAATGAAACAGTCCTCTTTGGATTTAGGATTCTCACGGAAGGGCTTGATGATGATGATGGTCACGTAGACTTCTGCCTTTTAATCCGTCCATCATTGTTGGAGCATCATGAAGCTTTGAGTAGGTGGAGGTGGCGCAGGCCGGAAAAAGAAACAGAAAAGAGAGTAGGGGTCAGTACCGATTTTAGAGCCACCATGAATAGTTATTTTGAGGAGATTGAACATACAGAGTATCAGGATTAAGTTAAATTAAGATTAAAATGAAGTTATAAAAAGGCCATGTTAAAGTAATGTGTTTTCAGCAGTGTTTTAAAGTGCTCTACTGTATCAGCCTGGCGAATTCCTATTGGCAGGCTATTCCAGATTTTAGGTGCATAGCAGCAGAAGGCCGCCTCACCACTTCTTTTAAGTTTTGTTCTTGGAATTCTAAGGAGACACTCATTTGAGGATCTGAGGTTACGATTTGGAATATAAGGTGTCAGACATTCCGATATATAAGATGGGGCGAGATTATTTAAGGCTTTATAAACCATAAGCAGAATTTTAAAGTCAATCCTGAATGACACAGGTAACCAGTGTAGTGACATTAAAACTGGAGAAATGTGTTCTGATTTTCTTTTCCTAGTTAGGATTCTAGCAGCTGCATTCTGCACTATGTTGCAAACGATTTATATCTTTTTTGGGTAGTCCTGAGAGGAGTGCGTTACAGTAATCTAGTCGACTGAAAACAAACGCGTGAACTAATTTCTCAGCATCTTTCAGTGATATAAGAGGTCTAACTTTACTTATGTTTCTTAAGTGAAAAATGCTGTCCTAATGATCTGATTAATATGTGATTTAAAATTCAGATTACAGTCAACAATCACCCTAAGCTTTTTACCTCCGTCTTGACTTTTAATCCTAATGTATCCAGTTTATTTCTAATAGCCTCATTGTATCCATTATTGCTGATCACTAAAATTTCAGTTTTCTCTTTATTTAACTTGAGAAAATTACTATTCATCCATTCTGAGATACAAGTCAGACATTGTGTTAGTGAATCAATAGAATCGGGTCATCAGGTGCTATTGATAAGTACAGCTGTGTGTCATCAGCATAGCTGTGGTAGCTCACGTTGTGCCCTGAGATAATCTGACCTAACGGAAGCATGTAGATTGAGAATAACAGCGGACCCAGGATAGAGCCTTGTGGAACACCATATGGATATCATGTGTCTTGAGTTGTAATTCCCACAACTAACAAAAATTTTCTCCCTGTCAGGTAGGATTCAAACCAATTTAAGACTGCCAGAGAGGCCCACCCATTGACTAAGGCGATTTCTAAGAATGTTGTGATCAATGGTGTCAAATGCAGCACTCAGATCTAAGAGGATGAGAACAGATAAATGGCCTCTGTCTGCATTTACCCAAAGTCATTTACTACTTTAACGAGTGCAGTTTCTGTGCTGTGATTTGTTCTAAAACCCGACTGAAATTTATCAAGAATAGCATGTTTATTTAGGTGGTCATTTAACTGCATAATGACTGCCTTCTCCAGAACTTTACTTAAGAAAGGCAGGTTAGAGATGGGTCTAAAATTTTCAAGAGCTGAGGGGTCAAGATTATGTTTCTTAAGTAGGGGTTTAACTACAGCAGTCTTAAGACAGTCTGGGAAGACCCCAGTATCTAGTGACGAATTTACTATGTCAGAACATTATCAATTAGCACGCCTGATATTTCTTTGAAAAACCTTGTTGGTATTGGGTCAAGGACGCAGGTGGAGGGTTTTAATTGAGAGATTATTTTCTTTAAATCAGGTAAATCTATCCTAGTGAAAGAGTTTAATTTGTTTATAACAGGATGCTGGGGTTTAGGAGGATCCTTAGTGTTGGGGAGATATACTATGTTATTTCTAATATCATTAATTTTTTGATTGAAAAATACAGCGACAGCCTCACAGGTTTCACTGGAAGCACTTAGGAGGCATTCCTTTGAGCTACCTGGGTTTAGTAGGCGATCAATTGTTGAAAATAAGACTCTGGGATTACTAGCATTGTTATTTATAATCTTGGAGAAATAGCAGCGTCTCTCAAGACGGACAGTGTTATTGTATTCTGTTATTTTGAACAGGGTAGAATCCTGGCCAGGATGCAATCTGTATGCAGTTTGAAGAGTTATCCTGTGTCTGCTCGGGTTTTTCTTCAGTTACTCACCCAAAGACATGCAAGCTAAGGTTAATATGTGACTTTCTACTTTTCTGCTGTGAGTTGGTATGAATGTGAGTTTGAGTATAAACCATGTTCATGTGTCATGTTCCCTGAATTAGTGGTGGCTCCTAGTTTGTGTCTGATACTTCTAGGATAGACCTGATTATTATTCCCCTTGCTGTAAAGTATGTTATGTACTAAAATGCATATAAATGATAATAGAACCTCAGGAGTTATTGATGTTCTGAGAACCTTAAATTTAAATCTCATATTTGTGAATAAAACTGTTTATAATAAAAGATAACTGCATGACCACTGTGTTTCCTGCTCGAGAAGTTTCAGAGAATGCTGAGTTATTTTTCTCCATCAGTATATTACCCTTTGTATATCCAATATTTATTTTGCCTTATCTCCAATGATAGCAGTGATTTTAAAGGGGCTTTCAGAAATATTTAAGCCATTTAAAATGTATGTGACGCATGGCAATGAGACTATGACCTTTGCAGACTTTAAAATAAAACTGAGGAGTTATGAAGACACGGAGAAATATAGTGTTTACACATCGGATGACCATATGATGAGAGTACTGGTACAAGAAAAGCCCAGCACATTAGTGGGAAGCTATGCGGATATTATGTGCTATAGTTGTGGTCAGGAAGGATGTAAAGCCAAAGTATTTCTGAACAACCATTCTGGACAGACACAGTGGTACAGCTGGTGCAAAAGTAAGACAGATAGATATGCAACATGCCAAAGGATATGGCAGGACAAAGACAGATGGCTGAGGAGGACACCAAACACACTTACGCTTTCAAGACAAATGAAAATCTAAGGCAGTCAAGGCTGAAGCTGAAGGGCTTAATGGTCAACACAGGAGCAACATCCCACATTATTACCAACATCAAAAGGTTTTAAGACATTTGACGACAAGTTCCAGCCAGATAGGCACACCATGGATTTGGCTGATGGAACCAGAACCAGAGGAGTTGTGCAACGGATAGGAGATGCGGAAGTGGAGCTGATTGAAAGCAGAGGATGACAGTGCACAGCAACACTTCGAGGCACACTATACAGTATATTCCCTTGTACCCACAGGACATTTTCTCTGTGAAAGCAGAGACGGCCAGCGGAGCTTGTGTGCTCTTCCAGCAAGATAGAAATATAATTTACCTCAAATGGTAATTCATTTGACATCACTGAGTATAACAGACTGTACTTCTTGAGCATGGTATGTGATGAAAATTATGACAATTCTAAGAGTTGTCAGGATGTACAGTGTGAAAAGATCAGACTCAACACACTTAAAACGTTTTGGGGCAGCCACTCGTATATTATCCCTGGCAGCAATGGGTTTGTTTTGTAGAGACATGTGTCTCTATTAGAGTCCAGACATGAACTGATGAAGATTTGGAAAGATGGTGGTTTTAAGTGACTAGATCAGAAATGAGGTAGGGGAACTTTAAGTCACCTTCTGACATTGGTCTAGGCACCGGAACCGAAAGTGACATTGGTCTAGGTGCCGAAATCGGAAGTGATATCTTCAATGCTGAGTCAGACAGTTTTCCCGTGGCTGGTCTATAAAGACAACAGGAGAAGGTTTAGTGCACCCTGCCACCCCCTGGCCTGGCGTGGAATTACGTTTGCTTGGTCCATACAACATCGTCCTACTCGCACGTACATCACAACAGACATGGCATGAAATTGTTAGCCTTTGTAATTATGATCACATATTGAAGCTACAATATGTTGTTGATGGGTTAAAAATAAGGGTTAAAGCGGATAAGTCCAGTCTTTCCTGTGAAGTGTAAATTCAGGAAAAATTTACTCTGAGTAGAAACAGATGCCCTAACAAAAGAGCCAAAGAGGTACTTGAATTAGTTTACACAGATTTAGCAGGTCCAATTGATCCAGTATCAAGAGGGGGATATAAATATGTGATGGTATTCACTGATGACTTTTCCAGTGCAATATTTATCTTTTTTTGAAGGATAAAAGTGGCACAGTAGTAGCTTTGGAGAAGTTTACTGCTGATGGTAGCCCCTTATGGGAAAATCAATGATACAGAATTTATGTGTGGAGGCTTTAAACTACTGCTGACCGAAAATGGTTTCAGGCATGAAACTTATGCACCATACTTACTTCACCAAAATGGTACTGCAGAATGACAATGGAGAACATTATTTGACATGGCCAGGTGCATGCTCATTGAGAGTAGTCTCCCATAAGAGCTATTAGTGTATGCACTACAAACAGCAGCAGTACTGCAATCGCACCAAACAGACACTATACATTATATTGAAAGGGAAAAAGCCTAATGTTTCTGGGATGCAAAAGTCTGGGCCAGTGTGCTATGCATACAAAGAAAACAAAAAGAAGTTAGAGAGTAGGTGTGAGAAATGTATCTTTGTTGGCCATGACAAACATAACCCAGCCTACATAGTCTACTATCCCGATACTGGCAGGGTTCTAAAACAGACTACACAGACTAGTGAAATTTATTGAGAAGAGTAGAATAGAGCAGAACACACAGAATGGCCAGGTACAGATTGATGACAGCGATGATTATGACCTGAGGGGTAACACTTGGCAGATTAGTAGAATTATTGGTAGTTCAGACATTACTGATGAAAAGCCAGTACAGGTTCATGGAAATCAAACTGGAGCAGGTAACAAAGACAATTCACAAGCCAATCCTTGTACACACTATACCAGCAGAGAGCACAGGAAGCCACCGCACTTGGATGATTATGTATTTGATGTAGACCACAACGACCAAACAATAGTTAACACTGATTATTGTTGCAGCATTATGAGTAATGTGTCACAAACATTTACAGATCCGTAAATTCCAATCAGTCCAAATGAGTGGAAGAATGCAATGAAGGGATAGATAGATAGATAGATAGATAGATAGATAGATAGATAGATAGATAGATAGATAGATAGATAGATAGATAGATAGATAGATAGATAGATAGATAGATACCTTATTAATCCCAAGGGGAAATTCACATAAAAAAATTAAATTAAAGAGTGATAAAAATGCAGGTATAACAGACAATAACTTTGTATAATGTTAACGCTTACAAAGGGGTGGAATTGAAGAGTCGCATAGTGTGGGGGAGGAACAATCTCTTCAGTCTGTCAGTGGAGTAGGACAGTGACAGCAGTCTGTCGCTGAAGCTGCTCCTCTGTCTGGAGATGATACTGTTCAGTGGATGCAGTGGATTCTCCATGATTGACAGGAGCCTGCTCAGCGCCCGTCACTCTGCCACGGATGTCAAACTGTCCAGCTCCGTGTCTACAATACAGCCTGCCTTCCTAACAAGTTTGTCCAGGTGAGAGGCGTCCTTCTTCACCGCATAGAAGAGGGTGCTCACCATAATTGTCTGATAGAACATCTGCAGCATCTTATTGCAGATGTTGAAAGACACCAGCCTTCTAAGGAAGTATAGTCCGCTCTGTCCTCTCTTGCACAGAGCATCACTATTGGCAGTTCAGTCCAATTTATCATCCAGCTGCACTCCCAGGTATTTATAGGTCTGCACCCTCTGCACACAGTCACCTCTGATGATCACAGGGTCCATGAGGGGCCTGGGCCTCCTAAAATCCACCACCAGCTCCTTGGTTTTGCTGGTGTTCAGTTGTAGGAGGTTTGAGTCACACCATTTAACAAAGTCCTTGATTAGGTTCCTATACTCCACTTCCTGCCCACTCCTGTTGCAGCCCACAATAGCAGTGTCATCAGCGAACTTTTGCACGTGGTAGGATTCCGAGTTGTATTGGAAGTCCGATGTATATAGGCTGAACATGACAGGATGAAAGTACAGTCCCCTGCGGCGCTCCTGTGTTGCTGGCCCCAATGTCAGACCTACAGTTCCCGAGACGCATATACTGAGGCCTGTCTGTAAGATAGCCCACGATCCATGCCAACAGGTATGAATCTACTCCCATCTCTGTCAGCTTGTCCCTAAAGAGCAGAGGTTGAATGGTGTTGGAGGCGCTAGAGAATTCCAGAAACATAATTCTTACAGCACTGCTGCCTCTGTCCAAGTGGGAGAGGGATCGGTGTAGCATATAGATGATGGCATCATCCGCTCCCACCTTCTCCTGGTATGCAGAGGGTCAAGGGCCTGGCGGACCTGTGGCCTCAGGTGGTGAAGCAGCAGCTGCTCCGTGGTCTTCAGCACATGTGACGTCAGCTCACTAGGACGTGATACCTTTGGGACTGTGGTGATGCAAGATGTTTTCCAATGCATCGGGACTCTCCCCTGTTCCAGGCTCAGGTTGAAGATATGCTGCAGAAGAGCTCATGCTGATCACCGCCTTTAAAAGCCCTTTTCTTCCGGTTCAAAAGGCCCTTGATGTCACTTGTAATCCATGGCTTGTTGTTAGCATAGCAGCGTACTGTTCTTACTGGAACTACAATGTTCATACAGAAGTTGATGTAGTCAGTAGTGCAGTCAACCACCTCCTCAATGTTTTCACTATATGACCACTGCAGGATATCCCAGTCCGTAGTTCCAAAGCAGTCTCTCAGAACCTGCTCTGTCTCAAGGGACCACTTCCTGAATGAGCATATGGTTGCAGGTAGCTCCCTCACTCTTGATTTGTAGTGAGGCTGAAGCAAAACCAGGTTATGATCTGCTTTCCCAAGCGCAGGCAGCGGGTGGCGCTGTATGCATCTTTAACATGTGCGTACAGTAGGTCAATAGTCCCATTTTCCCGGGTGTTACAATCCACATACTGGGAAAAGGATGTTTTGTCCAATATCACATGGTTAAATTCTCCAGCGATTAGCACAAGCGCCTTGGGGTGCTGTGTTTGTAATTTAGCAACAGTGGAATGGATGACGTCACCCGCTATCTCAATGTCCGCCCGAGGAGGGATGTGAACAATAACAACAATGACGTGTCCAAACTCTCCGGGCAAGTAATAGGGACACAGACTTGTATTCACATAGGGAGCGAGTCATCCTCCTCTTTTCTGCTTCCCGCGGGTATTTGCGTCTCTGTCCGCTCTAACTTTGATAAACTCAGGTAGCTCCACATTAGGATCTGGGATGCTAGTTGTTAGCCATGTTTCACAAAAACACAACAAACTGCATTCTCTGTGGGTCCTGACATTTTTCACCAGCGCAGCCAGTTTGTCGAAATGCACTCATTGAAAGAAAATGTAGACTTTCACGTTAACCAACCTTACCTGAGAGATAAAAATGCAGTGGGGTGGAGTCGATGGATGTATGCTATTAAGAACAACCCTGATGGTTCTAAGACATACAAAGCAAGGTATGTAGCTAAAGGGTATAGTCAGGTGGCAGGAGTAGATTATAAAGAGACTTTATCTCAACAATAAGACTTTTGATTCAAATAACTGCACAGAATGGTATGTTGTTACACCAGATGGATGTAAAAACTGCATACTTGCATGCACCGATAGACTGTGAAGTATATATGGAAGAGCAAGAAGGATTTGAGGTTGAATCTGAGAAAGGAGAAAAATTGATATGCAAATTGGAGAAATCATTGTAGGGGTTAAAACAGTCAGGCAGGAATCGGTAAAAAATGTTACATGATCATTTGAGTGATCATACAAAATCCAAAGAAGCTGGACTTGACAAAGTAACAATTATTATTTGGGCTGACAATTTGATATTAGTTGCAAGTGATGAAGAGGTAATGAAAAATGTAAAAGAAATGATAACAGAGAAGTTTAGAATGAAAGACCTGGGAAAACTGAAACATTTCTTGGGAATAAACTTTGAGCAAAGAGATGATTTTGTAAAAATGGACCGTAAGAGGTATATTAAGAAAATTGCGGAAAGGTTTTACTTGACAGAATGTAAAACAAGAGTGAGCAGAAGCTAGATTACAACCAGGAGTATGAAAAGTCAGTTGATCCCAGAAACCTTAGAGAACTAGTTATCAGTTTGATCCATGTAATTACATGTACTAGACCAGACTTAAGTTTTCTCGTCAGTAAACTGTCACAGTACTTGTCCAAACCATTTGCCCAACAGTGGGTGACTGCAAAACATGTTTTATGATATTTGAGAGGAATTGCCAACTATGCTATATGTTATAGAAAATGTGAAGATCAGTTAAAACTACTGACCTATAGTGATGCAGATTGGGCAGCAGATGAAGATGATAGACGCAGCATGACTAGATAAAGTTTTAGTCTAAGTAAAATGGGGGCTTAATTTCATGGAAAACAAAGAAGCAATCCACTGTGGAATTATGTACGTGTGAAGCTGAGTATATGGCACTTACCGCCATAGTACTGGAGAGTATGAATCTCATCCAGCTGTTAGTTTTACGAATTTATGAGGATAACCAAGGTACAAATGCTCTAGCAAAGGCTCTTAGGCTAAGGATCTACGCTGGTATCTGGAAGGTTGCTGGTTTTGAATGCCCGCTAATGTCAAAAGAGATCCTACTCTGTTGGGCCCTTGAGAAAGGCCCTTAACCTGCACTTGCTCCAGGGGCGCTGCACAATGGCTAATCCTGTGCTCTGACCCCAAGGGGTATGCAAAAACTAACAAATTCTTAATACAAGAAGCTGTATAAGGCAAAATAAAGAACAAAAAAAGAACCCTGTAAACAGACAGAGGTGTAAACATGTGCACATTATGAACCACTTTATCACAGCAATGTTAAATGATGGAAAAATTATTCTAAAAGACTGCCCAACAGAAGAAATGATTACTGACATTATGACAAAACCTGGAACAAAGATGAAATTGCAAAAGTTCAAAGGATTTACTGTATGTTTGGTAAGTAAATTGAGAATTCTGTTTTGTTTTCATGGAAGGTCTGGAAGACTGTTGTGACAGGAATGCAAAACAATGTGAGAGCAAGTGGGGTGTTAACATATGACTGTAAAATGCTCTAAATTGCAAGATATGTTCCCTTGTTTAATACTCATGTGATTTTGATGGACGGTGGTGTGTGTGTGTTTATAATAAAAGGTAACTCCAAGACCAGCGTGTTCCCTGGTCAAGAAGTTTCAGAGGATGTTAAGTTATGTTTCTTTGTCAGTATATTACCCTGCGTATATCCAGTGTTTATTTTCATCTTATTCCCAAGTGTATATTGTTAATAATTTTCTTGCGGTTGCACAGACATTTAGTCTGCTCATCACAGGAAAACAGACATTGAGTTGAAGGTAGGATAGGGAACTCAGAGGAGCCTGCAGCAAAGGATAGAAAAGAGGAGGTAAAAAAGACCGAAAAAGGAGAAACCCCAGCTAGCCCTTGACTAACTGAACAGCCTGAACCCAATTGTGGATAGCAGAGCTGGATAAGTTGTTACTCTGGGATGTTGAAAGTTTAACACGTACAAGGTTATGAAATGAAGACTTCCAGACTGAAGGAGGACTTCCAATTGGAGACTTATGGTAAGTCATTTGCAATAGAAGCAGCATAAGACCAGTGACACTTCTGCATTAAGGGCCAGTGGTACACAGTCCCACCAGATATTGTACAAAATATTCTCTATGTAATAAACTTAATAAGTTATAGCATAATGAAAATTGCATAATTAGATCTGGACTACCCTATATAACTCCAAATCAGAAAAAGGAATAGTATGAAAAATGCAAGTAAAAAAATGCAGAGATTCTTAAATTTACTTTGACTTTTATTTCTTTGCAGACAGTATGAACCCAAGATATTTAATGTTTTGTCTTTTCAGCTTCATTTCATTTGTTAATATACAGTACACCCATTCCTGCAATATTGTAGGTCACCATTAACAGGGGTAATGCTAAATCACATAAGCTTTCAGTGTACTGTGTAAAATTGAACTGAATAAAAAGATTTAAAGTAGAATGTTTCTATTCACACAATTATGATGTGACCTACAAGAATGAGGGAAACATGAGCGTTAGAAAGAGCACACCCATAAATGAAGACAGCATTATTCATTTAAAGCTTTGGCTAAGGACTTTGTGCTAATTCAGCAGCACTAACTAGTTCAGCGACATGACTTCTAAGAAAATCCCCACACTTGCATAGATGTTTCACTGTGGGCAAAAGGACAATATCAACTACAAACAGCATATATGCAGATATTTAGGGAGTTACACTACTCACCCTGCCTGGGAAAGCCTATGCTGAGTTTTTGAAATGGTGAATGTGGCTGACAGTGGAATGAAACCAATGCAGTTTCTATCCTGATCATGGAACATTGGATTAATTTTTGCCTATCTGAAAAGCTGTGGGATTTTGATAACCCTGACTTGTTCTCAGTATTTGTATCCAGCAGCAGCAGCACATGCTTAGTTTAAATGTGAATTCCAACAATCAGACACATGGCACTATGGCATTGTAGTGGTGAGAATCATTTTGCATGATTCCCTCTTTCTGTCTGACTTGTTTAGTTATTTTTTTTTCACTGTCTTAATAAGATTGGTTTGGTAAGTGCAGTACTGATAAACAGTACTGATGTTAGGGGCGTTTTCTCTTTATAGTCTCAGCCACAACATTAGATATAGTTGCTATCTCTACATGCAGCTTTACCCTTAATCAAAGGGGTCTGCAGGGTGCATCACAGATTGGTATCTGAGGAGATGCCTGCTCTCAGATGTTTGAATTTCTGCACCATTTGTGTAAATCCAGTCCTATTAATATTTATTCTTTGGTGTTTTTATATAGAAATGAAATAGTTTGTGACTAGAAACTTACTTTTCTATATTCCATCAATCAACAGAATGAATCAAACAATTTTTGGTTATTGAGGGATTTTCATGGAGAGTATATTTTCAAGGCACGTCACAGCATAAAAAACATTATATGTCAGGCAATACCTCAAACAACACACAAATGGAACAGTAAATAAGTTGAGGATTAGAGATACAGAATTGACAGCGGCTTAAAGTTAATTGTGAAGCAGTTTGCAAAGTAACAATGGATTTCCTAAATCCCATCTTGATCTTCTTGGACTGATAGCTTGATTTTACATTTCGTCACACTGTTGTTACCTTCATCAATTACTAGATCTGTTTGTTTTTTGGACACAATACACACTTGGTCTATTAATCTAAAACAGGGGTCTTCAATCACAGATCTGGAGGGCTGCAGTGGTTGCAGGTTTTTGCTCCAACCCAACTGCTTAATAAGAAGCACTTACTGCTCAAGTGACACTTCTGCCTCACTTTAGTTGTCTCACTCGTTAAGGTTTTGAACCCATATTGCTTATTTTAGTCTTAAACAGCTGTATTCTTGGTTTTTAATTGCTCCTACTTAGCAACATACAAATGACAAAAGCGACCAGCATTTCTCCATTTAGCTTGTTACCATTTACATCTATGTGTATTCATCATGCACTGCTGGGTTTAATTAAATACTTGGAAGGAAAGTAAAGGACTGAGAAATACTCCATTTTAGCCTTCATATCATTTGAATGATATAGCCTACTTAGAAAGGGGAAGAAAATCTACTTGACATAGCAGAGTTAAAGCACTAACAAGCCATGAAATTTAATTATTGGCAAGAATTGCTTTCTAATTAAGCAACCAGGTTAGAACACAAACTTGCAGCCACTGTGACCCTCCAGGACTGTGATTGAGGACCTCTGATTTAAAAATATAAAATAGTGGGGGTGGAGGAGTGATGGAGGAGAAGAAGAGAAATAAACAATAAAATGTTTGTTGGAACAATGGAATGGTCCAGTAATTAGAGATGATGCCTTGCATCTCTTTGGTGTTATGGCTTTGCTGTGGCTTTATCCTTGGCTTTAGCTTCTTTTGACTTTGTTTACTTATTTTGTTGTTTTTGTAAACTATTATACTATGTATGTTTTTGTCAATTTCTCTTAAGTATTTTATTGTTTTTCAATCAATCATTTTACTTTTATGTCAGTTCAATTTGTTATTTTGTTTGCACTTTGTCTGTTTAACTAGATGGAGAATTTCCCCCATGCACTACAGCTATGACTGCAGGTAGCCTATTTAACACTAGAATTACCAGAACCTACAAAAAAACTCGTAGATCCGGCCCACCTTAAATCCGTTCACACCTGTCCACCAGTGTCTTTTGTCCTGTAAATGTGCCGATAAAGACAAGCAGCCTACTATCCCATTCCCCCCACAGCCGCAGAACATACACAAAGTTCTCCCAGCTCATGCATTGATTGATTATCTGGGAGTGAAGTGCTGGAGTTTTAGAGTAGAAATAATAGATCGTTATTTGGAACACATGCATTTCATGTGTTCTGTTTCTACAATAATCTGTTTAAACACATTGTTAAAACAGAAACGTTTTTCACATATTTAAGTAGTATATGACAAAATATTAGCATAAACTATATAATGTATGAAGCCTGACATCCAAAGATCAAATAAACACTTTCACAAAAGGTTCAAGGAGCAGACAACAGCTTCTGTGGTGTAGCGGTAAGAGTTGCTGACTTGTGGTCAAGAGTCTCTGGTTTGATCCCGACTGCCTCCTATAGTTACCATTTTCAGTAATGAGCTGCTCTTATTGTTAATTATACAGTACACACATACATTTGGTTTGCGTCTGTAACAGACGGTGTACATTTGTAGTACTTGTGAAAGCTACCGTTTTTTTTCACTTTTATTCTCGCAGAGAATTATCGGAATACAGCATCTACCCTGGAAAACATTTATGGCACACGCTGCCTCACCCATGCGCACAGTCTATTTGAACTTCTCCCAGCTATAAACACACTCAATCAGTCCATCAAGTGCTCCTGGGTAGAACTGTTTGTACTTATAAGTACAATTAGCAAACTGTAAACTTGCATTACAATTGTAATATTGCACAACTCGAGCCACTTATGCTTTCTTATTGTATATTTCTCATGTTTTTTTTTCTTGTATTATTATTATTATTATTGTTGTTGTTGTTATTTTACCATTTATAGGAAAATAAGATTATGGAGGATTTGCATATTGAATGTCATTTTACCATACAATAACAATAAAAGATATTCGATTCAATTCAATAGAAGAGAGCGCGTATTTACAGATGATGACGACTGGCTTCTAAGTTGATTTAGATTGCCAAGCTCTATCTTCTTGGAGCTGTTGCTATCTTTTTTAAGATGAAATGCAGTAAAGTATTATATTTCATTATGCAGATAAAATTTTAACTTAATTTAAATAGTATATATATCATTAATGATTAAATGTGGACAGCAGTAGCGATGAACTGACAGGGTTGTCTCTGCCTCATGCTGTATTCTTGTACATGTACTATGAACATGTTTCAATGTTCCTTAAATGTTTTGAAGAATCATTGTTTTAAGCTTACAGATGGCTTGATTTTTTTAAAGAGCTGATTGCGTGGCGATTGGTTACTTGCAGAAAGAAATGGAATGACTGGAATTGGGGTTTAGTACGGTTGAAAGAGACAGTACTGCTGCATTGAATTATTTTATCGAGGCTCATTCATGGCACAGCAAGCATCTTGCGGGAAGCAGGAACAATCTCTGGATGTGGCGCCAGCTCGTCTCTACCATAGCACCAAAGTGCCCCCATAGTTTTTCACATGCTTTAATTCCTATGATCATAAAAATGATATCAAGTATACATCTTAGCATTTAAATTGTTCAGAGAGCTGTAATATCATGAATATAACGTATTCTGTTTCCTGTTGGCGTAAGAGGAAAGGCCGTTTCAGAAACATGTAGTGATTCACACACATAGAGTACATAGAAGAACACATAGAATATGAAGTATTTAACGTGGTACTTTAATTACGATGGAATTTGAGAAACTAATAAATGATTTTAAGATGACATTTATGATGTTCTACTTTAATGACTAAATAAACTACATAATTAAAGTGGAAATTTCAACCTTTTTTTCCACTGTGTCCCTGTATTTTTGCTTTTCTTTTTTAGTGCGTGCACACATTTCCACTTTTGTCCATATGCCATGTTTTAGTGTGAATTCTACGCATGGCATTATGCATGAGGCCCCTGTTCTTTTTGAGGGTGCAGACCAAGAATTGTCTTACTTTGAGTTGAAATGTGCATGGATTTTTTCTGAATAATTTGTTTTTCTTTTTTCGTAGCGTTTTGCCCACATTGCAGGAGCACACATCTTGGTTTATTAGCGTGAGGAAGTTTAAGTGATTGTGCCATAAGGTGGGCTATAGCGCATGCTAAAGATGGGTCCAGCTTGGGATTTGATGCTGGGATAGGCTACGACTCTTTTGTAAATATGTATTGAAAGGAACAAGTCTAGAATATAGTACTAGAGTACAGAAGTAATTTGATATCTGTGCAATCATCCATCCATCCATCCATCCATCCATCCATTATCCAACCCGCTATATCCTAACTACAGGGTCACGGGGGTCTGCTGGAGCCAATCCCAGAATATCATAATTAATAATATATATATTTTTATAGTTATGTCTGTTGGTACACTTGCATTCATTTTTAATCTGTCTTACTTGATAAATATTGACATCTACTTTGTTGTTATTTTTTTAAATCATGTCATTTGAAACTATCACTTGCTGTTCAACTGATTTGCCCTTGTTCTGACTCTCTTGAATAATTTACAATTTAGAAATCATTTTTTCAGTAAAAAGCACTATATAAAATAAAGATATATTTCATTTTTATTGATTCCAGTTTATTTACATGATTTACATCTTTCTGATGTGTTTTATTAAAGTGAGAAAGGCTAAATAAAATAAAGATGCATTCACCATTTGGTGGGTGGAATGATGTCACAGTAGTTAATGTTGCTATACAACAAGAAGCAACTGTCTGAATACCTACTCAGCTACATTCTGTGTAGAGTCTACATGTTCACTCGTTGTTGCTGTTTGAGTTTTCATATGTTTTGTTCTTTCCTACCAAAAAAATACATTTTGGTTCTATAAACTTGTGTTTTGGTTGCTGCTAGGGAACCATGTGTTAATCCTTAAAGGGTTTTTTCCTTTCAAGGTTTTTTTCCTTTTTTTATTACCACATAGGAGCAAAAGTAGCTGTTTTTTATTGGGGGTGCGCTTGGAAAACTTACTTGTTACTGTTATGTGTACTTGTTCTTGTTATTTGCATTCGAACTAGCATCAAAGGGGCAGGGAAGAAAGCAAGTAGCCACGTCAAACAGCAATTCCTTAATTTAAAAAAAAGGCCACGACTGATTTCAAAACAATAAAGGGGAAGGTTCAGCGGTGCATAGAGGGTAGCGTTAAGATGGTCAATCAAGCACAAGGGGCTGTAGCAGCAGATAAGACAATAAGAAATTATTTAGCAGCAGATAGTCACTAAGCAAGTTTTATTTATTTATTTCATATTGAACAGTCCTTAGTGGTCCGGAAGTACAGCAGCAAGTAGGCAACAGCATAAAGTTTCATTAATTCTGGGGAATACAAACAGTGCAAGTGGAGAGCTTTTAAGTAAGGAATAAGTGGAACGCAAATTTAGGATTACAGACAGATGTAAGTAAAGTTAACCTCATAAAAGAACAAAACAGCAGGCGACTGAGGGGGAGATTATTACAGAAACTTCAGAGGCCAGAAGGTGTAAAATAGCTCTATGGCTTAATTTTTTTCAGTTTTACCATTTAAGTTAAATCCTTTCAATTTAATTAAAAGAAAAGTAAATGTTAAGAAACTTTTAGTAACCCTAAATCAAATTTTAATAATGAGGCCAGTACAATGCAAGTACTGTTGGATTTTAGACTCTTTAGATGATGGCTTGGAGTAACCAGTCTTCTATAAGGGCTACATCAACAGGAGATGCCAGTAGATCCAGCACCTCGAGCTCAGGGTTGTTGAACTGGAGGAGGAGTTGGCTGGCCTGCACTGTAGTAGAGAATTGTCTGACCTGGCCCAGGTATCCTTTAGAGAGATAGTGTGCACCCCTAAAATGGCGTGGGAGGAGATTCCAGACCAGACAGGTAGAGGTGGGTCACGGTCACAAGGCGCAAAGTAAAGGGTACACACTGTCTGGTGGCATCAACCCCAGAATTGAAAGTGTCAAACCGTTTTCAGGTCCTTGTGGAGCTGGACGGTATCTCTGTTGATTCTGAGGCGTTAGGCAGGGATGAGGAGTCCCAATGGGTCACTTCAAAACCAGTTCCCAGAAAGAGAAATGTGGTGATAGTTGGGGACTCGATCATTAGGGGGATTGAAGCACAAGTTTCCTCCAGGGACAGAGAGTCTCACATGGTGTGTTGCCTTCAGGGTGCACAGGTCGGAGACCGCCCTAGATGGGTGAACAGACTTTTGGCCAGAGTGGGGGTGGATCCAGTTGTCATTGTCCATGAAGTTCTGTATATGCCACGCACCAATCCAGGTATGACTGAGGTGATTAGAAGACTTAATGAAGGGCTCAAATCTTGGAGCAGGGTAGAAGCCTATGGGTTTATGGGGCATTGGGACTCCTTTCGGAACAGATGGGACCTGTTCTGCTGTGAAAGTTTGCATCTGAACCAGATGGGAACCAAGGTTTGGGGAGGCTTATGAGTAAGTTTGTCAAGAAATGTCTAAACTAGGGGATGGGGTGTCATGGAGTTTTGGACAGGCCAGGTTTAAAACTATACATGGAGGAACAAACAATAGCGTAAAAATAAAAAAGAGTAGTAATGTAAATTCTACCCCAACATTTACACGTAAATACATTAAAAACTGCTTGCCTTAATACTGGAAGTATTAAAAATAATGCAAGTGAGTTGGAGTTGTATGTGGCAGAGCACAATTATGATATTATAGCAGAAAGGGAAGCCTGGCTAAATAACAAAAATGGTGATGAGTACAACGTAGAGGGATGCACATTTTTTAGGAAGGACAGACAGAACCAAAAAGGAGGTGGGGTTGCTGTTTTTGTCAAACTGTCTGGATTAAATATTTTGTAATAATTAGTACAGAATTGTGGATGTAGAGGGGATTGAACCTCTATGATCAAGTGACCATAATATAATACAGTTCTCAGTGTTTTGTTAGAGTGCAGATGCAAAGACTAAAATTGTTAAGTTTAACTTTGGTAAGGCAAATTTTGAGCAGATGTGGCAAATTCTAATGAGGATAGACTAGGATAAGCTTTTAAGTGTGAAAACACTTGAGGAGCAATTTTACATATAATGCAGGATAGGTACATACCTAAATTTATAATTAATATGATGCTGCTGTCTTCTGACATCTACCCTGGTTTTAAAAATACATCTTCTCCACATAGCTGCCTCCCTCTTGATGTGCATGCCCTTCGTGTTCGGAAGCAGGATGGAAATACCTGCTCTGCCTCCCAACCAGCTGAGGGTGGATTGTCGCCCTGCACCCCCAGAAAGTGACCTTCTGATGTATGTGAGCACACAGGCTTACATGCTGCAATATCAGGAGATCCACCCTTTTCTCCAGGGATCTCTTTTTCATCTCGGGTCTGGGACTCTCTATGATATAAAGATAGACTCTGTACTGTCTGAACCTTTTTTGATTCCCGTGTGACCAGTGCTGGAGTGGTGAGTGTCTGGGCAGCCCAGAAATCTGCACTAGATAGCCATTCCGAATCGTCTAACCCCTCCCCCTAGCAATCGATCATCACCCCTCTGTCAATTTTAGTGCTTGAGGCTACTTGGTACCTGATATTGATTAATTGCAGGGCCCATTTCCTCTCCATCTCTCTTTGTTGTACAGTACTGGTGTCACTGACCTGTACCACTGACTTAGGGAGTCCAAGGCCAAGTTGTTGCAGGTACTCCTGTACCTGTCGCAAGGGTGCCTCAGCCATAGTCCTCAGCTCTTCGATTATCTTCTTGATGTTGCTGATAATCTGTAAGAAAGCCTTATGAACTGGAGCAGCCTTTACAGCTCCCGCATGTCAAAATCTTTACATTGATCGGCCATTGACGGGATTGGGCTGGCAAGTATGATGTTTTCCTGTGCATGCGCCATCGGGTCTCACATAGGCTCATGGGAATTGGAGTCTCAGGGTATGGCTTTATGCCAACTGTAGTGCGCCTGTTTCAATTTATCGGCAGACTGTTCAGACACCCCCCGATCCTCCTTAGCTTAATTCGCAGTGGTCTGACCATTGCTCGCCTACCCCTTGCCCTTCTGGGAGTCCACGTCCATCGGGCTAATTTCCAGGCAGATGACGGCTGCTGTTGATCTTCTCTGTCCCACAATTCCTTGTGGCAGATCACGTGTCCCACGTGGCACCAGGATGCCTTTAAGAGTTGCTATCATCTTCGGTTGTATAATCCGGTCCCTGATAGATATCTAGATGTTCATCCTTTATGGGGTATGGGAGCAAGTCAGATACATTACTAAGTCCTGGATCCTTTCGATCCCCTCCCTGGCATGTACCTCTTCCTGGACGCAATCATCTGGAGTTCTTTCCTCGTCTCTTTTACAACATCGAAGATATTGGGTGCCTGACTTCTCAGCGTGTTGTTAGCATGCCTGTTCTTCTTTTTTCCCATCTCAAACTGGCAAGAGTTTCCTCGTGGGCTTAATTGTGCTGCAGCGCTGTCATGTCGGGATGTTTCCAAA
Organism: Polypterus senegalus; assembly: GCF_016835505.1. Classification (NCBI taxonomy): domain Eukaryota; kingdom Metazoa; phylum Chordata; class Cladistia; order Polypteriformes; family Polypteridae; genus Polypterus; species Polypterus senegalus. The sequence continues at coordinate 108,329,901 of NC_053166.1, forward strand.
GAAATGTATTATTACAGGTTCCTGACAACCAATGACCAGTAATCCTGCTGATTTTGCCACTGTGGACACTACAGGGCACTGTTGCTCCTCAAACCCAACTCAACAGACACAGGGAATGAGTTAAAAATACAAAGATTTTATATATTAAAAAGAAAACTCTTTACAATTGTTTCTGACCACCTCAGCCACAAGTGAATAGTTTGCACAGCACATTGTTTTTAATTTCTTTCTCCTCCACTCCTCCCAGCAAGCTTTGTCCACCTTCCACATGCAGTAAGCACATCTGGGTGATGATCAGGGGTGGTCTGACCATTAGGGCATTTGGGCAATGCCCGGTGGGCCACAGACTCCGGTCTGGTCATGAGCCAACTGTTTCATGAAATAAATGTTATTTTTTGGTTACTGTTTGACATTAAAATAAATTTTCTAAACTACTAAACTACTAAACATTATCTGTCTGGTACTGTGATTTATATAGTCCTGTATAATATACCGTATTATGTCGTCAAGTTGTTTTAGTTGTCAGTACACAACGTTGCAGCAAAAAATTAGGTCATAACTGCCTTTTGCTGATTTCTGTTTCGATATATTTCGATTGGCGTATACATTATTGCAATTTATTTTATCTCATATCTAGTATTTAAATTACTAACAATTAGTTTAGATTAGTAGTAAGCCGCGTACACATCAAAATTTTTTAAGAAAATTACAATGAATAAGGGGCAGAGTGGGTTGACCTTGTCACCTCACTTGTTGAAGGATGCCTGGGCCGGTTTTGAGACCCAGTCTGCTCCTGGTGACGATGGCAAGTTTTACACAGATGTTTGCGGGTAGAATGCGAGAAAGTAAAGTGTGGAAATACTTTAATTACAGCACAGATGATAATAAAAGCAAATGTAGCGTGCGAGAAGAAGAAAAGAGTCTTAGTGCAGGGCCAGCTGAATCAGTACTTAGTGGAAGTCCAGCACTTCTCTGGTACCATAACTGCCCTTCATACAGGGACGTGCAGTCACACCTGTCATCATTAAAAGAAAAAAAAAACTAATAATGATAACATAAAATACATTTGTCCACTGGTCTGTGGTGTAAATTTGTTTTCTGTATGATTATAATAATTATGATAATTTTTATAGTAAAAATTGCTGAATTTGCGCATTTCCTGATCAAATACAGAGGAGAAACGCAAGGTGTGGCAGCGACGAGCCAAGCCTCATCTCGGACAGCACTATCCCTCACACGCTATGTTAATGTCTGCAATTGGCGCGTGCTTGTTGCTGTCTCTCTGTATAGGGTGGTCCAGGTCTAACTATTCAATTTTCATTGCGCTATAACTTATTAAGTTTATTACATAGAAAATCACCTGAAAAATCCCGGACCATCAAGAAGTGTGCGAACAGATGACATGAAGAATCGTCTTCGCGCCAAATTGGAATCGTCCCCGCATAAATCAAAGTCATCCAGACAATCTGGATCTGCATAATTAGATCTGGACCACCCTGTATGTCGCCAATATAACGTTTGCACATGCGTTTATTATACACCTGACTTTCCACAGTCTGGCTAATATCTTAATAACTAATTAATATAATAATAATAGCGGTCCTCCAACTTGCAGGGAAATCATGGGGGTTGGTGGCAGGATTAGCACTCCGGTCACCGTAAAAAAATTCACAAAGCTCCTAGACTACAGAAAGAACTCCTTTTTGCTCTCTACAGGAGTAGCTCTGCTGCAGCCACCCATAGGAAGGCTGCTCGCATCATGAAAGGAATGGGGGGAAAGCCCTTGGGAGCCCCATCCCCGGAAGAGTCGAAATCGTTGGAGAGCCAATAGGGTCAGGTCTGTTGGGGACTGGAACTGGTGTGGTGCTGAGGCATCGCCTGCTGCACGCCAGCACTCAGGTTCCAATTTCAGGTGGCCCATATGTTTATGAGCATGGAACGTCTTGTCTCTCCGGCAAGATAATCATCTTCCTCTGCTGTCGGAGGAGCTGCGTAAACTCCGCATTTCAGTGGTGGCACTCTCTGAGGTGTGCAGACCGGGGACTGGCCAGATCTCTGTAGGTGGATACACCTTTTATTGGTCTGGTCGGTCTAATGGCTGTCATACTCAGGGAGTAGCTGTTGCTGTAGCGGATTGGCTTCTTCAGAGTCCGATGTCACTCTTTTCAACGAGCATATTATGGGACTCAGATTACGCCACTTTCTGGGTGCCTTGTCTGTTGTCTCAGTGTATGCTCCGACCGCGGTGAGTGATGTCTCGGCAAGGGAGACATTTTATTTGCAGCTTTGCTCGGTGGTTGATGGGTGCCCACTGGATGACACTCCTCTGGTCATGGGTGACTTCATTGCAGCCACTGGCACTGACAGGGCTGGCTATGAAGATTGTCTCAGTCCCCATGGGTCTGGTGACCATGGTGAAAGTGGCTCCATGTTCCTTGACTTTGCAAAAGGTCAGGGGCTGTGAATCAATGGATCCTGGTTCCAGTACCCTGAACTGCATTGTTGGACTTGATACTCCAATACTGCTGGTGCGATGAAGGAGATTGATCACATCCTCGTGGGCAGATGCTGGAGACTCTTACAAAACTGCAGGTTCTACAGAAGTGCTCAGTTTGTGAATTCTGACCATAGACTTGTTGTTGCTATTCTTAGGATCCAGCTTAGGTCTAGTAGGTTACCACCTGCTAGGAAAATGAGCCTGGACTTGGCCATACTCCAAAACCAGGCTGTTTCTAATGAGTTTGCACATAGTTTGTGTGAGGAACTTTCAGATTTGCGTATGACTGCTGATCCTAATGTGATGTGGGAAACCTTCCATGACAAGACCCTGAAGGTTGCTGAGGGTTGTGTTGGTGTTACTAGCATTCCCAGAAGGAGGTGTTTCATCTTGCAGGGCACCCTGGATATCATCAAGAGGAGTCGCAGTGCACGGCTCAATGGCAACTCTGGTCTGTACCGGGAACTGAGAAGAACAGCTGCGAGGGCTCTGAGGGCAGATAAAGAGGCGTTTGTTAGAGGAATCTGTGAGCAACTGACACACCATCTGTGGTCTAGCGACCCACGTCCTGCTTACAGAGGAATCAAAGCATTATGCACATCTGAATCTGTTCCTAGGAGAGTCACAGGCAGGGCAGCTGATGGAACAGTCCTTACGGATGACACTGCAGTTGTGACCCACTGAGCTGGTTACTTTGAGCAGTTGTTCAAAGCTGATCCTCCGGCTATAACGTTGGAAATCTCTGGGTCCATGGTTGTTGAGGCTGATCCTCCAATTAGCTGTGAACCACCCAATCTGACTGAGATTGCACAGGTGGTGAACCAGCCTTGGGAAGGCTGCAGGTATCTGTGGTATCCAGGGTGAACTTCTCCAGGCTGGTGGTAAGGCTGTCCTCCTGGCATTGCAAGCAAACTTTGCCTCCATTTGGAAGACTGGCATCACCCCAAATAACTGGAAAACGGGAGTTGTCGTCCCTATCTGGAAAGGGAAGGGTGATTGCCTGGATTGCAGCAACTACAGGGGGATAATATTGCTCTTGGTGCCAGGTAAGGTCCTTGCTAGAGTCGTCCTCAATAGGATCTGTGATCACTTGCTCACCTACCAGCGACTGGAACAGTCTGGTTTTACGCCTAAGAAGTCTACCATCGACCGCATCCTGGCACTGAGGGTTCTCATAGAGCGCAAACGTGTATATCGGCAGAGCTTCTTTGCAGCCTTTGTCGATTTTTGCAAAGCGTTTCGACTCATTTGATCAAGCTGCCCTGTGGGACATCCTGAGGGTTCGTGGGATCCCCTCGAGGTTGCTGGATAAATGGCTGGCCTGTGCACTGGTACTGTGAGTGCTGTGCAGACTGCAGACTGGAGGCTGGACCTCTGCGTTTTTCTCAGTTGATTCTGGGGTTCGTCAGGGGTGTGTTCTTGCTCCTACTCTATTCAATGCTTGTATGAACTGGGTGTTGGGCAAGGTTGTGGGGTCCAGCGGCTGCGGGGCATCTGTTGGTGAAGAAAGATTCACGGACCTTGACTTTGCCGACTATGCTGTGATCTTCTCAGAGTCAATGGAGGCTCTGATCAGGGCGCTCGGGAGACTGAGTGAGGAGTCTGAGTGTCTGGGCTTGCAAGTGTCCTGGATAAAATCCAAGATCCAGGCCTTTAATGACCTCTTGGGCACAGCCATCAGCAGTGTGTCTGTCTGCGTAGAGAGTGTAAACTTGTTGAGAGGTTTACTTACCTTGGTTAGTGACATTCATGTCTCCGGTGACTCTTCCTGTGTAGTCAGTAGACGGATTGGGAGAGCATGGGGAGTCATGAGGTCTCTGGAAAGGGGTGTGTGGCGCTCCCGATATTTATGCAAAAGGACAAAGGTCCAAATCTTTAGAGTCCTGGTGCTTCCTGTCTTACTATATGGTTGTGAGACATGGACGCTATCCAGTGACCTGAGACAAAGACTGGACTCCTTTGGTACTGTGTCTCTCCAGAAAATCCGTGGATACCGTTGCTTTGACTTTGTGTCAAATGAGCGGTTGCTCATGGAGTCCTGAATGTGGCACATTACCTGCATTGTGACGTAGCGTCAGTTACAGCACTAAGGCCATGTGGTGCGTTTCCCTGAGGGTAATCCAGCTCATAAGATCCTCATTGTTGGGGACCCAAGTGTTTGGACCAGGCCAAGGGGTCGCCCACGTAACACCTGGCTGCGGCAGATAGAGGGTCATTTCCAGAGGGTGGGACTGGACCGCGTGTCTGCCTGGGGGGTTGCCAACTGGGATCCTGAGCTGTTTCGACTTGTAGTGGGTGTGGCAAAGCACTGTACCAGTGCATGCTCCCCAACTTGACTTGACTTGCTAATATCTTTAATGAATGTGTGTGACATATTTAGTCTTGCTGATAGAACATAAAACTGCAGTGAAAAGGCTAAAGTTGAGGCAGACAGTACTGTGCGCACTGAAGCCCAACAGGTGTTTGTTGCTACTGTTCTACTCAGAGACTCTCGGCGCCAATAAGTTAGCGATATCAGAAAGTCAAGTGCACTGCAGTGGTCCGTTTATTTTTTATTTCGACTGACTGCCAAAATGGAAGATTAAGACTAAAGGAAAATAAGGAGGACTTTTGCAAAAAAGTGACGAGGAATTTCATGGAGAAGGATTGGCACATGGACTTCATTTACAAATGAAGGAAAGACCATAAATGGTTTTCAATTTTATAAAAAATTGGATCAGACTAAGAAATAAAAATCCAATATTTAAAAACTAAATTTTGATATTAAATAAAATATTCTTTTGTTTTTCTTGTCATTCTTTTGTTGAACAGCCTGTATTAAAATGGATTAAAGCAGGCATGTCAAACACGCGGCCCGCAACAGAAATCTGTGCGGCCCGCATGACAGATCCTAGTTACCACTGAACTTGTACAAAATGATTGCTGTCATTTGTGATTGAATCATTATGCATCTTCGATGTTACTTACTGACTTTTCTTACTTCTGCCTTCTGACAAATGTGTGTTTTCCCATGGCATTACGGTACCAGAAACGTCATCTGCTTGTATAGCCACGACATCGCAACTGAAGTGCTAGGCTGCAGCAGAGTTGGCCTTAGGCATATGCAAACTGTGCACCTGCACAGGGCCGCCACGCCAATATATATTGAATATAAAACAGAAACAGAAAATAACGACACAGCTTGGTTTTCAAGTTACGGACACGTGCATATAGAAGTGTGTCATGAGCACAAGGCAGCTATGCAGTGACCGCAACAGACATAGCCATCCGCTGTGCATAAGATACCATATTGACATTGGCAGGCGAAGGGGCCACCGATTCTTTCTCTGCCCAGGGCTGCCACAAGCCTAGAGCCACCCTTGCTAGGCTCCACTACTGGCTGGGCTGCTGAGACAGGCCACTGGGCAGAACTGACCCTCATGAGTAGTAATAGCTCACATATTTTCACGTTTTTTTGCTGTTGTTTTATGCAATTTTGTGCTAGTATTGTAACGAACAGTTAGTGCAGACTACAGCTGAAGATCTGAAGTGGACGCGAAAGGTGGTGAGTTGTTTATTAACAATTTTTTGTGATTTTGAGTTTGTAAAATTAGTGTAGGTCAGGGGGCTTTTTGCATATCGGCTTATTTTACAATATAAACTTTGAAGTAAACTTAGTAAAGTAAAATTAGATTATGGAGTATTTGTTTTCCAATTTGAATTACTGAGCAGTGAATTCAGTGAGCGTTTTCGTGAGTTCAGTTCACACAAACAGGACTTTGCGCTGTTCTCTTAAAACGTTGAGAATGCGCCTGAGAATATCCAAATGGAATTGATTGAACTGCAGTCAGATTCTATTCTGAAGGCAAAATACAACAAAGTTGGTGTGCCAGGCTTGTATGCTTACCTGCCTACCTGTTGAGCACTTTTCATCCCTCATAAAAGTTGCAGCTACACAAGATTTCAAGCCTGATATTGACGAACTGGTCACTAACAAGAGATGCCAAGTGTCAGGACAAAAGAAATAGATCTCAGGCTGTAAGACTCCCATATAAGCAATAAATAAAATATAATAATATAAGAACCTAGCTAAGAGGCTAAGACTCTAATTGTACGCTGTTGTACGGAGATTGTATGGAAATAAATTGCTTTTCTTTAAACTTTAAGTGTTACATTTTTTAAAGTTTTCAGTATTGGAAAGAAAGCTACAGTAACTTTGTATAATAGTATAATAGTATTTGTTACAGTGCGGCCCGCTGACACACGTATGGCAGTCGAAGCAGCCCACCAATGGTAGTGAATTTGACATACCTGGATTAAAGCATCAGAATTAAAAGCTTTTAAAAACAACTAAGTATTTAAATTAAGGTCAAAATTGAAATCCATTTTTTGTACACCACTCTGTACTTTCATTTGTATCGAATGAGTTTGAATTGTGAAATTCCAATGGCAAATTTACAACACATGGAGGGTGCAGAGCAAATGCTCTCTCCGCTCTCTCTCGCTGCTATAACTGTAACAACAACAACATTTATTTATATAGTAAATTTTCATACAAATAATGTAGCTCAAAGTGCTTTACATGATGAAGAAAGAGAAAAAAGGACAAAGTAAGAATTAAAATAAGAGAACACTAATTAACATAGAATAAAAGAAAAGTCCAATGGCCAGGGAGGACAGAAAAAATAAAAAAAAACTCCAGACGGCTCAAGAAAAAATAAAATCTGCAGGGGTTCCAGGCTATGAGAGCGCCCACCCCCCTCTAGGCATTCTACCTAACCCAGGGGTCCTCAATCCCAGTCCTGGAGAGCCGCAGTGGCTGCAGGTTTTTGTTCTGACCTGGTTGCTTAATTAGAAAGCAATTCTTGCCAATAAAACACTAACACGCTATGAAATTAAATTAACTCTGCTATGTCAGGTCATTCTCATATCCTAGATTTCCGTTCCCTTTCTATCATGCAAATGATTTGAAGGCTAAAATGGACAAGTAATTCTCAGTCCTTCACTTTTTTCTCTTCATTTTTCTTCCAAGTATTTAATTAAACCCAATAGTGCAGATACATACACACAGGTGTAAATGTAAATAAGCTAAATGGAGAAATGATGCTCTCTCTTGTCATTTGCATGTTATTGATAATAAGAAGCAATTAAAATAGCTGTTTAAGTCAAAATTAAGCAATAAGGGCTCAAAATCACTAAAGTGAAGCAGAAGTGTTACTTTAGCAATAAGTGCTTTTTATTAAACACCTGGGTTGGAGCAAAAACCTGCAGCCACTGCGGCTCTCCAGGACCGTGATTGAGGACCCCTGACCTAACCTAAATGATCAGGCCTTATTGTATTCAGGGTTCTCATGGAAGGACTTGATGATGACCGTCATGTGGACTTCTGGCCTTTAGTCCATCAATGTAGGACATGTAGTAACGTTCTTTCATAGCGAAATATGTACCTTACCTATGTGTGTGTAAAAAATGCAGATGAGATATGAAACATAACCAGTAGTCAATGTGCATGCTGCCAGTTGAATAGTAAATAAGCTACTCTTTTGGGTTCATATATTTGTAAATCTGACTCTGAAGGAGTAAGTACCTCACCAGCCATGAACGTCACCGCACGTCACTGCTTCAGTACTGGCAGCAGAAATCGTCAACATACAGTTTGCTGGCACCAGTGGCCGAAGACCTTGTCTGTGCACCTGCATTACAGGCGCTTGTCAAGCGAATATTTTTACTGAGTGGATATCTGTGCAAAGGACATCGTTGCAACATTAAAAGGCTCATAAAATGTGTGCTTGTTTAAAGCTTAACAGCAATATGCTTGTACAGACTGGTTTCTTAGTTTGAAACATTTGATCTTGCTGACTGTACTCATTTGGCCACTTCATCTGTTTGATCATTGATAGTCAAGCTGTGTTTAACGGCATTATGAACTGTGAGTGTATTTTGTTGACTGAAACATAACTGGCATTGAAATAAGTGAAGGCCAGCATTTGTGGTCTTGCAACAGAAAACAAACTAAAATTGTACTAATATTATGTAAAAAAGCCAGAACTAAATAAAATAAAAACAAAAATTTTAAACACAGAACTATATTAAAATAAAAATTGTTGACTCCATTGAAAACTAGAACAAAATAAAAATAAAAATAAATTTTATAAAATAAAATAAAAACTAATACCACAATTAATATCAGAACTGAAATATAGATAGATAGATAGATAGATAGATAGATAGATAGATAGATAGATAGATAGATACTTTATTAATCCCAAGGGGCAATTCACATAATCCAGCAGCAGTATACTGATACAAAGAAACAATATTAAATTAAATAGTAATAAAATGAAAAAAAATGAAAAAAATTAAAATAAAATTAATGTTAGCATTTACTGGGCCCGTCTGTCTCTTACAATAGATAGATAGATAGATAGAAAGCACTTCATTTGTCCCTAGAGGCAATCTAGGCTTTTTACAGAAGCTCAATAAATAAATGAACCAATAAATATTATAACTGACATCCCCCTTCTCTCTCACATTTGCACCAGAATGCCTAGTAAGAAAGAAAGAGAATATTCTGCCAAGTTAGTATTTATGTATCCATTTTTGCTGAATTAACTCATTGGGTTAAAGTACTCAGTTTTAGTGAGTCATTGCGAGGATGTTGAGCATTATTCAAAATGGCTCTTAGTTTTGTTTTCATTCTCCCCTTCGCTACTACTACCAGGGGTCTGAGAGTGTGTCCAGTAACTGAGTGCACCTTTTTAATTAACTTGTTGATTTGGCGGGCCTGGTAAAGCTCATATCTAAACTTCATTAAGATGTTATGACAGGACCTAAAGTGAGTTCAACCGGCTGTGAAGGGAGGAAAGAACCAGAATTCACTGCAGTGGTCTCAGAGACTGCTCAATTGAAACAAATGACTTCTGGGAGCAGTTATTGCTCTTAAAGATGGTATAGCCAGTTACTGGACTCCAAGAGATAACTACTTTTTCCTTTTCTTTGCATAAATTCTTTTTATTTATTTATTAAAGAATCTTGATTTTGTGTCATTTATTTATATATGGTGCCCATTATCTAATATATTTTATATAGTACTTAATAATATTGTTTTCTCCCACAGTCCTAAGACATGTATTATAGGTAGATTGGCGATAATTTCCAGAAAATCCTTTTGAATAACAGAGGCCCATTAGATAGATAGGATCAGACACTAATTTTTCATCAGATTTTTTCAAATGCAATCATTTTAAAATAAAAATAAAAATTACAATGTGCAGCTTAGCAATGCAGAACTTAATGTTGTAGCTTGTGGAAGTACACAAGTAAGACATACAGCAATAAGTAAATGATAACTTGTGAAAAAAGAAGCAACTACATGTTCAGATCTACTGTAGTTGGCCATGATGGCCCCAAAGGTTAAAAAGGACACAGCCTCACGTTACTAAACTAACAATAACAAAGAGAGGTATTTGATAAAGGGGGCTTTGGGCTCTCAGATTTCTTTGCAGTACTGGTGTAAATCTGGCCTGGAGGTGGGGGGATGGTAGGGTAAGGGAGTGGCCAAGTCATGTGCCGCCTTTCCTAACACAATGAATGTCTGCTTCACTCATCATGTGAGGAGAATTTGTGCTGCAGGTTTGACAGGATGAGTGTGAGTAAGAAAGCCATTCCTTACAGGACAAAACAGGGCCTTGAAATACTGACTGTGGACTACTGCAGACTGGATAAAATCTCCTCTTTACAGTAGAAACTGAGACTTGCTTTGTTCGACCTCTGTTAAATTATGCTTGAAGCTGTTGTGCTGTGAGGCACTTATCACATGAGCTGGAGAGCCTCAGAAACTTGTCTTCTGATTGGGTTGTGACTTCTAGTCTGTCACATCTCTTCCCATAAGAGTTTCTTCCGGTTTCCAATTGTTTTTGGAATGTGTAGGACACCATACTCACCAACGCTTTGATTTTTTTTTTTTGCAGTTTCTCTAAAAGAAAGGCCTACACTTTGAAAGGCAATACTGCTCTAGGATATTGTCCAAGTAGTTCTTCAGAGGGTGTAGTAACACGGTCTGTTCCAACTTTGCTTTAAGACTGACAGGGATTTTAAGTAATCAGCAGAAACTGGGACACTTATGCAAATGGTTTGCTTCAACTTGCAAGGCTTAATTTACTTTAATTACTGCAGAACATCTGTAGGTTGTAACCTATTAGTTACAGAAGGCCCATTTTTAATATTCCTTTTTTTCAGTTTCTGCTAACCTAATCTTTAAACTCAATCCTCTGGAAGTTTACTGCTTACCTTATCATCATTTTAGGTCATTCATTACATTTCAACTGATTACATTTGAAAAACTGGAAACACTGAGGTGTTCCTAAACTTTTGTCTGGTAGTGTACAGTATGTCAGAGCACTATTTCTTGATTTTAATTCATCATTCAATACCATGCAGCCTCATACTGATTGAAAAACTGAACAGTATGAATGTTAACCCATTTACTACATTACTGATTAAGGACTTTCTTTTTTAAATCATTCACAGATCATCAAAGTACAGAACAGTCTTTCAAAAGTCATTAATTCAAACAAAGGCAATCCCCAAGACTATGTTTTATCTCAAATGACCTTATGCAGAACAATGACCACTGCTCTATTATCGAGTATGTTGATGACACCATGTGGATAGGATGCATATCTGGGGAGGATTTAAGCCATTATTTAACTTAAGTGAACTGTTTGGTGCAATGAGAAATATCTTACTCTGGATGTCAAAAAGATCTATTTTACCCTGACAGTGCTTTGTGAAAGTGAACACTATGAAGTATACAATAGAAAATAATGAAATATTAAATATTAGAGTAGATGCTCTTTAACTATTATTTCTTTTTAATGGGGTTTGTGAACGTGAAAAGAGCTATATGAAAGAAAGACAGAATGAATGACTGTAACAAAGGTGCTATATGGGTGTCTGGCCCAACACAGATGGACACACAGGCACGTGTAAAATAAACAAACCTATTATTTTTCTTCACCGTAATCCGCACCGGCACAACACAGTCCCAAGTGCACAAACACCAAATTAAACACACCACAAAGTACTCTTTTTTCTTCCTCCACCACTCCACTCAGGCAACCTCGTCCTCCTCCTCCCGACTCTGGTTCCCGGAGTGGTGGCTGCTGGTCCCTTTTATAGTCCACCTGAAGAGCTCCAGGTGCTTGATTGCCAAGTTCCGGCTGCACTTCTGGGTGTAGTGAAAACACTGCCCATAAGGACTCAGGAGTTCCAGTTGCGGCACCCCCTGGCGGCGCCTGTGGGACCCAACAGGGCTGCAGGGAGGGCAGCCATCTTGCATCCAGGAGGTGGTATTGCACCGTCCAGGACTGCTTCCCCTTAATATAGAGTGAAGGGGTGTCCCGGGCGAGGTCCATGCCACAAGACAGATAGGCACAGAGGTTAGTGCTGCCACCTCACTGCTCCAGGCAAAAACATGGATCCTTGCCTGGCCACAGTCTGTATGCAGTTTGAATGTTCTCCCTGTGTAAATGTAGGGTTTTTCTCCTGATACTCTTATTTCCCACATCCTAAAGACATGCCCAACAGGCTGAATGAAGTTTGTCTAGTATGTGTGAAGATGTCTGTGTGAGTTTGTTTATTCTTTGGCATCCATCTCCAGGGTTTGATGCTACCTTGCACCCAATTCTGCCAGGCTTTAATTTGGAATATAAAGCTATTTCAGAAAATGGCTGACTGGCTGGCTGGCTGCCTGGTTGGCTGGCTGGATGGGTGGATGGGTGGATGGGTGGATCATTGATTGGCTTCTCTCAAACTGATTTTGCGTATTGCCTTCAGATAACATTTGCTATGGAAAATAATAAAGGTGCAATATAAACTAAAGACTATTAATTCAATGACTATTGCTTTTCAAGCAAACTTGACATATTTCTTGCAATGGAAGGCATAAACTTTGGGCAAAACTAAATATGTACTATGGTGGCCAATGGGTCATGTTTTCGTGTTTTGGACAATTATTCAATTTTTGATATTAACTCTCAATGGTGTTATCTTTGTGTTTCCTCTAATGGTCTTCTCCAACAAACATCCTATATACAGCATGTCTGATTTATTATTATATTAGACTGGCACCGTTATCCAAGGTAATTTACAAAATCAGATTTCTTTATAAATCATTTACATTTCTTTTTCCAGTTGGAGCACAGGCTGGTTAAGTAACTTGTTAAAGGGCATACAATCAACTGAAGGTGTAGATTGAGCCAGCAACTTTATAGCTTAGTTTATACATCATAGAGCCTGAATGACAATTTTAAATTGGACTGACGTGAATGGAGTATACACTCTGATGGCCTGACACCAATCCAGGTTTCAAATGGTACTGATGGAATAGAATCAGCATCCTTATGAAATTATACTGGATAAAATCAGGTTCAGCAATTAAATGTATAGGTGGTCTGATGGCCATTTTTTCTTGCTTGCCATGAAATATGCCATATAAAAAGAATTTAGTGTTCTCTCAAAGTACTTTGCAGAAAAGACACCACACAAAATTAAGAAGCACCAACTGTTTTTTTAGCAGCACTGAACATGTGCTAACTTCATTGGCCAGGGTACAATAACTTCAGCAATATGCCCCTTTGTTGTCTATTACTTTAAACACACACCACTTGATCATTGCTGTAAATTAGTGGCGCTCCCTGGGGTGCCTGCTGGAATCATTTTACCACAGCAGCCAACAACAGCTGCTAGGATGATGTTTCATTTCAGAAATTCTCTCACAAATGAAAATAAGAACTCAGTGGAACATAAAGGAGGACAGTCATAGGACCAAAGAAAAGGGAGTGATTTTTGTTAACCTTAAAGTTGTATATTTGATTAACATGCATTTCTATGTTCTATGGAAGTGAATCATTGGATAGCAACTAGTATTGCATTTTATTATCTCATTGCTTACGTCTCATTTTGATAATTGATAAATCTTGATATGTCATTAGTTCAATTAACAGCAGAAAGGTGGGATGACAACTTATGATGAAAAAAGCTTCAGAGAGTTCAGGGTCTCTATCTGTGGGCTTTGGGTTTTAATGATAATTGTTGGCAAAGCTTAGTGCAAAACAATTCTTGAAACATTTGAATATGCAAATATTATTCTCAATGTGGCTTCTTGCCAATACCTGACTATGAAGGCTGATATGAACTTTTCAGATTGGAAGTCCTACAAGGGGGCTTTGTTTGTTTTTCTAATTCATGCCTATTGGTTAAAGGCATTCTGTGGTCGATACAACTGACACTTAACTTTAATAATACAATTTCCCTTTTCTTTCAGGCATTTTTTGGCATTATTAGTAGAACATTCACCAGCAACTTGTCCCAAATATTTTTCAGTAGCCAAAATAGTTAAAGAATGTTTCAGACTATAAGAATAGCACATAAAATAAAAGAAAGAATGTATAATAGGGGTGCAATGGTTTGTAGATTTATAGGGTTAGTATTGTCACATGTACAGAGTACAGTGGAAATCTTACTTCTCTCCAGTGCCATGATTAGTATGTTTGACTACCTTTCCTCGAACCTTCTGTCTTCCTTACCTAAGAAAACTTCAGAGCATATTTGTCATTAACTCAAAAACATAATAAGGCAACTTACAATAAAGATATATTAGGGTACACTAATCTTCTAATTTAAGGTATTACATGGCTAACATTCCCTGGGAAGTCCAAAGTCCACCTCTTGATCTGGAAGTTTCTGCACTATAGTGGTCTTCCATGTCTCAATAACATGCAAGTTAGTTTCATTGGCAACTAATGGTACATACACAAGAAAATGTGTGATATTTTAACTTGTACTTGATACTGCTGGGATAAGCCCTGCCTCTCTGCAACAACATATATTAATAGGTTTGTAGGGTCATTATTGTACCATATGTTCAGTGAAATTTTTGATAACATGTGCTAATCGGTTCATGCAACATGTCTCCACTCTCTGTCACCATGGTTAGTGGAGTATTATTACCCTGTAAATATCATGTAAAATTTTATAAAGTTTTGCTTGACTGCTAAGTTCTTGAAAGTCCAACAAAAATATATTTCCATTGAGAAAAGCATTAATTGAAACAATATGCTAGAAAAAGATATTTTAATACATTTTGTTCAAAAAGAATGATAAAAAAAAGAATGAAACAGAACCTTCAAGTGAGAGAAAGAAAATAACACAACATTATATAGATATTAAATAATACTAAAATTGACAGATATTGTTGTTTTTCATTTATGTTAAGTAGTTTCTACTTTCTTATTGGTGTATTTGGAAAAATCTATATCTTTATATCAGATAGTTCTACATTTAGTGAGTTGTTTAATCTATTCTTGTATTTTGCCTTGATAGTTGTTGCAGTGCTTTGCTCCTACACTTGGTGAGGTGTGCTGTGTAAGAACAAGGTAGTTTGTAGTTATTGTATTGTATTTTTGAGATGGCAGTGATAGATAGATCATCTAGCTCTGTGAAGATGATTACTTGTGTTTGGTTTTATGCATTGTATTAACCCAATTTTTTAACACCCATTCCGTATTCAACCTACAATGGGGGTCTGAATTGCCTTTTCCAAGATTTCTTCAGTTTTTTCCCCTACAAGGTTTTTTTTGGAAGTATTTTTTTTTGTCTTCTTATGGAGTCAAGACTTGGTCCTGTCAGACTTCAGCACCTACAACATTATTGTTGTAATACAAAAATTATAACTCTATATTATAGAGATAGTACACCTGTATTGAAAGTGATGTACCCCATCTCCTTCATGTATTATAGATAAATTGATAGGTAGACAGATTCATGGATTTTCTAACCCACTTATTCAGTTCATCACATAGTCACCGCTAAACCACCCAAACAAATATCATTGGGATGTCAAAGAAATGACAGATTCCCTGTATTCACACTCAGGACATGTGAGGCAATATCACTAACCACTGCCCCACTGTGAGGACAGGTAATATTTTATATAAATGTTTTTACCCATCACACTCACATTTAATACATGTGAACTACACCATTGCACCACCAACTTTATGGATGGTTTTGCAATATACCTTACATAGAGGAATGTGAAGAGGATAGTATAGTAACAATTGTTTTAAAAAGAATCACAGGCCTTCATTTTAGACCTGGTGATTCATATGGTGTTCCTAGAATCCTTATCTAGGAGTAAATAGATGTAAAAATGCTTGTAGTATTGTTTTAGTATATAATTCACCCCCAGAACTGTAAGAGCCAACATAATAATAAGCTTCTTAGTTTAGTTTAAAGTAGACAAGAGTACAAGGTGATAAGGCGAAAGGTGAAGAGAGAGGTGGCGAAGGCTAAAGAAAAGGCATTTGATGAGTTGTATGAGAGGTTGGACACTAAGGAGGGAGAAAAGGAACTGTGGGCTAGATAGAGGGACCAAGCTGGAAAAGATGTGCAGCAGGTTGGGGTAATAAAGGATAAAGATGGAAACGTACTCACAAGAGAGGAGAGTGTGTTGAGCAGATGGAAAGAGTACTTTGAGAGACTGATGAATGAAGAGAACGAGAGAGAGAAGAGGTTGAATGATGTGGAAATAGTAAATCAGGAAGTGCAACGGATTAGCAAGGAGGAAGTAAGGACAGCTATGAAAAGGATGAAGAATGGAAAAGTCATTGGTCCCGATGACATCCCTATGGAAGCATGGAGGTGTTTAGGAGAGATGGCAGTGGAGTTTTTAACCAGATTGTTTAATGGAATCTTGGAAAGTGAGAGGATGCCTGAGGAGTGGAGAAGAAGTGTACTGGTGCCGATATTTAAGAATAAGGGGGATGTGCAGGACTGTAGTAACTACAGGGGGATAAAATTGATGAGCTACAGCATGAAATTATGGGAAAGAGTAGTGGAACCTAGGTTAAGAAGTGAGGTGATGATTAGTGAGCAGCAGTATGATTTCATGCCATGAAAGAGCACCACAGATGCAATGTTTGCTCTGAGGGTGTTGATGGAGAAGTATAGAGAAGGCCAAAAGGAGTTGCATTGTGTCTTTGTGGACATGGAGAAAGCATATGACAGGGTGCCCCGAGTTGTGGTATTGTATGAGGAAGTTGGGAGTGACAGAGAAGTATGTAAGAGCTGTACAGTATATGTACGAGGGAAGTGTGACCATGGTGAGGTCTGCGGTAGGAGTGACGGATGCATTCAAGGTGGAGGTGGGATTACATCAGGGATCGGCTCTGAGCCCTTTCTTATTTGCAATGGTGATGGACAGGTTGACAGACAATATTAGACAGGAGCCCCCGTGGACTATGATGTTTGCTGATAACATTGTGATCTGTAGCGATAGTAGAGAGCAGGTTGAGAAGACCCTGGAGAGGTGGAGATATGCTCTAGAGAGGAGAGGAATGAAGGTCAGTAGGAGCAAGACAGAATACATGTGTGTAAATGAGAGGAAGGTCAGTGTAATGGTGAGGATGCAAGAAGTAGAGATGGCGAAGGTGGTGGAGTTTAAATACTTGGGATCAACAGTACAGAGTAATGAGGATTGTGGAAGAGAGGTGAAAAAGAGAGTGCAGGCAGGGTGGAATGGGTGGATTAGAGAGTCATGAGTGATTTGTGACAGACTGATATCAGCAAGAGTGAAAGGGAAGGTCTACAGGATGGTAGTGAGACTAGCTATGTTATATGGATTGGAGACGGTGGCACTGACCAGAAAGCAGGAAACAGAGCTGGAGGTGTCAGAGTTAAAGATGCTAAGATTTGCATTCGGTGTGACAAGGATGGATAGGATTAGAAATTAGTACATTAGAGGCTCAGCTCAAGTTGAACAGTTGGTAGAGAAAATCTGAGGCAAGATTGCATGGGTTTGGACTTGTGCAGAGGAGAGATGCTAGGTATATTGGGAGGAGGATGCTAAGGATAGAGCTGCCAGGCAATAGAAAAAGAGGAAGGCCTAAGAGAAGGTTTAAGGATGTGGTGAGAGAGGATATGCAGGCGATGGGTGTAACAGAACAAGATGCAGAGGACAGAAAGATATGGAAGAAGATGATCTGCTGTGGCAACCCCTAACAGGAGCAGCTGAAAGAAGAAGAAGTTTAGTTTAAGGCTAATTTATAAAACAACACGTTACTTTTATTGAAGATTACAAAATGTCCTAAAAGGCTCAGAAGCTGTTTCTCTCTGGCCAAACAGTGACCTTTGTAAGCTGGAATGTCAAAGAAAGAAAGAAAGTATCCTCTTACTTAACAGCTCTAAATGCTAAGAATTTTTACAGGAGGTTCACTTAAGAAGTAAGGAACAGTTTAGACTGCAAAGAGACGGTATTGGCCAAATTTTTCATTCCAGCTATACAAATAAAACTAGGAGTGTGGGAATCTTAATGCATAAAACGATCAAATTTGTAGCATCAGACATAATATCAGATCCTGAAGGACAGTATGCCATGGTGACAGGTAATTTATTCAGATCTACAGTAATTTTGATAAATATCTATGTACCTAATGTGAATGATATACAGTAGATTTTATCCAAAATTGTATTTGCATCTAATCCCAGCACTCATAAAATTATAATGATTGGAGACTTTAACTGTGTTTTTAGCCAGACCTAGAGAGGTCTTCAACTAGCATCTAATACCACAAAAATAATCACATTGTTTGTCATGGATCATAACTTATGAGATCCATGGAGATTCTTAAATCCAAACTCAAGAGAATATTCCTTCTTGTCACTAGTACATCATAGTAACTCAAGAATTGATTATTTCTTTATCAATAATAATTTACTGCCCACTATCGAATCTTGAAAGTACCACACAATTGCTATCTCCAATCATGCCCCTCTGATCTTAGAAATTGAATCACTATGCCCCACACTCTTATTTAGTAGCTGGAACCTTAACCCCCTATTGTTAGCAGATGTGAACTTTAAAGAATTTACCTCCAAACAAATTGATTATATTGTATAGACAAATATATCCTCAGAGGTCTCTGCAGGAATACTCTGGGAAACTGAAGGCTTTTTTTTAAGAGGGCTAATTCTTTCCCATAAAAATAAATTGGAGACCAAAAAGCCGTCATATCAGCAAAATTACCAGAATAGATCAAGAATGTGCCAGGTCTCCAACGAAGGCACTTTATAGGAAAAGACAGGTTCAGTAGTTAGAATTTAACCTCTTGACAACAAAAATTGTGCTATCATTTTTAAGAACAGGGACATACGGCTAATAAGTTTTTAGCTCAACAAATTCACACGCAGGAAGTTTGCAATGCAATAAGAGAAATTATTAACACAGATCGAGATAAAGCCATTTACTATATAATAAAACCCACACATTAAGGGAATACTAAATGTCATCATATTCTACTCAGTTTAAAGAAGATAAGACACAAACTAATGAGTTTGTTGTTGCATTACAAATACCACAGCTTGATACTCTTAGTGCAGAGGAACTGGACAAACCTCTGAATTACTGGATGCTATAAACTTCCTCCAAAGTGGGAAAGCAGCAGGCCCTGAAGACTTCCCAGTGGAATTTTATATAAAAATAAGGTAGTGCCACCAGAAGCTTCTGTCTGTATTAACAACATTATCTCAGACTACTTTAAACTAGAACATGGTACTCAACAAGGATGCCCTTTATCACCATTGCTTTTTGCATTTGTCATTGAGCCATTGTTCATTTACTTTTGAAATTCATTAGAGATAAAGGGGATTATCAGAGAAGGAATTGAACAGAGAAACCACTATATGGTAATGTATATATCAGATGCACAAATGTCTTACAAGTAGTCCTTAATGCACTAGCAGAAGATATCTGGACTCAAATTCAATTTTAATA
Organism: Polypterus senegalus; assembly: GCF_016835505.1. Taxonomy (NCBI): domain Eukaryota; kingdom Metazoa; phylum Chordata; class Cladistia; order Polypteriformes; family Polypteridae; genus Polypterus; species Polypterus senegalus. The sequence goes on from NC_053166.1 coordinate 108,349,211, forward strand.
AAAGTGTGCTTTATTCAATGAACTCTCTAACACACAATACTAGACTAGACATCTATTTTATCAGAACAGTTTAAATATCTAGGGGTAAACAGCACAAAAATATAAAGATCTTTTTCAATACAGTTTTGCTATCAGCATGGAATAAATCAAACAAGACTTGAATGGATGGTCTACCATGCATCTCACATTAGCAAGGAGAATCAATACTGTCGAAATGACCATCCTTCCCAACCTTCTCTTCCTATTTCAAAGCATCCCCATATACATTAAGAAATATTTTTTTAAGAAATTAGATTCAATTATAACCTCATTTATTTGGAATTGTAAATACTCTACAATGAAGCAGAAGGGGGCATGGCACTACCTAACTGTCAATTTTTTTACTAATATATACAAGCTATAAAAACCTGGACAGCAACACAAATCAATGAATATACAAAAGCCTGGTGCGCAATAGAAATAAAATCTTGTCGTACTTCTTTATATTCAATGTTCTTTGCCCTCGTTAATAAAAATTATCATCAATACACTAATAATCCAATTGACCTTCATTCTCTTGGAATATGGAACCAATGTAGGAAGCACTTTAAGACAGAGAAGCTTTTAGCTGTCGCACCTCTACATGGCAACCACCTTTTTCCACCCTCACAAACATATACAGTAATAGATTTCTCCCGCGGCTCCGCCAGCATAGTAGTGAAACAGGACAAACTTTCAAAATCAATAACAAAATTAAAAAAAAAACTTAATTTGTATTGAGAAGAATTTATATTGATAGCTTTTGTATCTGTGGGCCTCTTGATAAACAATAGTTTTGGTTTTGCTATCAGGGGCGAGAATGTAGCTGTGATCTCTTTGCCAAAAATGTAAAAAGCGGAAGGTAGGTATGCTCCAACATCAAATATTGCCAATGTATCTGATCATGTTCAGCTCTGATGGGAGAGCGTCCCCTGCATGGGGAGAAAAGCATGTGGCCGTGATATCTCTGCCAATGAGCAGGTACCCTCTAAAACATACATAGCTGTGATCTCTCTCTCTCAAAAACATCAAACATTACTCTTTAAAAAACTCTAGATGATAATGTCTGCTGAATAAACAGGTATCACTAGCTAAGCAGAGGCAGGGTATGCTCCAACATGTGCTGAGAGGTAGAGCGACTCGAACAGAGGCTGGTACGTGAGTGAGGATGGTCCCGCCCTGCTCCCTACTCCTGAGGATCCAACCTATTTCTCGGATTTGCGCAAATAAATCAGTGTCGCAACTAAACTATTATACTTAGCACAATGAGAGAAGTCATCAACCACAATGTTCAAGTAAATTATAGAAAATAAAAACAGATCTAAAACTATTAAGTAGTTCTCTCGTGAAAAGTGAATGGACAGAGAGACAGAGGTTGGATTTATATATATATATATATATATATATATATATACACAGAGAGAGAGAGAGAGAGAGAGAGAAATAGATTTAATGTTTGAAAAATGTCCAGGATTAAAACACTTAAACATTTGTGTGCCTTTACATCCTATAGAACAATTATGTTTCAAATTTAACTTCTCATCAACACAATTCTTATACTGCTTTCAAGCCAGAAACTTTGCAGACAGATCCTGCCCATTTTTCCTCACCTCCCATCTAGTTCTAGCATAAGGATCTGAGGGACTTTGACAAAGGGCTAATTGTGATAATTAGATGACTGGGTCAGAGCATCTCCAAAATGGTAGGTCTTGTAGGATGTTCCGGTATGAAGTGGTTAATATCTACCTAAAGTGTTCCAAGGAAGGAAAATAGGTGAACTGGCAACAGGGTGCATCAAGGCTCATTGATGCACATGGAGAGCGAAGGCTAGCCTGTCTGGCCTGATTCAAATGAAGAGTTACTATATCATAAAATGAAGAAAAACTTAACATTGACCTTGAGAGAAGGGTGTGAGAGCACGCACACTTACTGCGTATAGGGCTGTATAGCTGTAGACCAGTCAGATGGCCTATGCTCACCCTAGTCCTTTGCTGAAAGCTCCTACAATGGGCATGTGACCATCAGAACTGCACAATGGAACAATGGAAGATGTTCTAGTCTGATAAACCATGCTGTATTTTAGATCATGTGGATAGCCGAGTGCATGTGAGTCATTTATCAAGGGAAGAGATGTCAGCAGGATGAACTATAGGAAGTAGGCAAGATGGCAGAGGCAGTGTGATGCTCTGGGCAATGTTTTTTTGGGTTCTGGCATTCATGTGGATGTTACTTTGGCATGTACCACCAAACTAATGATTGCTGTAGACTATGTACACCCCTTCATGGCAACAATATACCCAATGGCAGTGGTCTCTTTCAGCAGGATAATCCGCTCTTCCACATGGCAAAAATTGTTCAGGAATGGTTTCAGGAACATGACAAAGAGTTCAAGCTGTTGAGTTGGCCTCCAAAGTCCCTAGATCTCTATCCAACATCTGAAGGATATGGTGAAAAAACAAGTCCAATCCATTGAGAAACCATTTCATAAATTACAGGACTTAAAGCTTCTGCTGCTAACATCTTGATGCAAAATACTACAGGACACCGACAGAAGTGCCTCGATGGGTAAGAACTGTTTTGGCACTATGAAGGGGACCCACACAATATTAGATAGGAGGTTTTAAAGTTGTGGCTAATCAGTCTATCTATCTATCTATCTATCTATCTATCTATCTATCTATCTATCTATCTATCTATCTATCATATTTTATTTTATTTTTTTATTTTTTGTTTTTTGCAAAATGAAGGTTATTCCATCTGAAAAATTGCCAAGAAACTGAAGATTTCATACAAATGTATCTATTACTGTCTTGTGAGAAAAAGGCAAACTAGATCTAACTAGGATAGAAAAAGATTGGGAAGGCTCAGATGTACATCTACATATCATTATAATTACAGCAGTGTACATATATTGAGAAACATAATGCCACACAGGTCTTCAGTTGGCCTCTTTCTTAAATACATGGCAAATACTAGTGTCATCTGCAACAAAGAAAAGATGATTTCTGGAATTCTGGCCTAAGAGGCAGTGTTTCATGTGCAGTTAATATATAGTAACCTTTCTAAAGGGCAGCAGTGGCTGCAGGTTTTCATTACTACTGCTAATAGAACTTAGTTCTTTCGCCTTAGTTTTAAACGACTTACATTTTAAGATTCAACCAACAAATGACCATCTACATCTAGGGTCTCAGACTACAGGGGGGCATCATTTTCATGCCAAACAAAATTCAGATGTCCTGGTACTCATCAGGCTTCTATTGCCCTTGAAGTGCCAGGTACTTGCAAGTTCCGGGTTACCTCATTTAAAAGCCCACAAAATCCCATTCCTTCATTTTAGGGGCTCTGTACTGCTACTAAATGGTCTGGGAGGTTTTGACTGGCCACATGCTAGTCGCAGCTTTTAAAAGGGTATCACTACTGTATATCACTTCCATTTATTTAAAAGTAGGTGCTGCCCCCTTTCAGCCAGGAAGTGTTGCTAGAGCAATTTTAAGGGCCATGCTCAAGGGCCCAGCAGAGTAGGATCTCTTTTGGCAGTAACAGGTATTTGAAGCCCCAAACTTCAGGATCCAAACACAGATCTTTAGTCTCAGAGCCACCACTCCACCCTCTTTATTTGCGTGAGATCAGATATCACTGTTAAGTGCTGGGACACCTGATCCCAATCAGACAAACAAATTTAGGGGGAAATAAAGGGAAGATAAGACAAGTAGTAGAGTTAATAATTCTATTGTTTTAACCTGATGTGTGATCCTGAATTGGATTAAAGCAGGTACAGACAAAGGACAGGATACTTTTTTACACTGTGGAATAAGAACAGAAGACATAAAATAGAAACTCCATAGTTTCACAGGATAGTCTGCAAGTTAGAAGGTTTGATGTAAGGTAGTCATTTAAGGTAAGAAATAAACAAGTATCGAGGTAGTTGCAGTATATTTTCTAATCATGGCACCAGGGAGCGTTGATGAATTGCATGATGATTAGCAAATGTAAATAAGACCTTCACTGTACATGTAACAAAAATGATTCTCTAAACCTAAAAACAGGAATAGTTATGAATGAGAATGTATTGTTAAGTAACTTATGACTCTTTTATTTCCATTCTTTTTCTAAGCTGACTGTTTGCTTGCATTTAAAATAACTGGATTAGAGCAACAACTGAACAACTGAAATGAGCCAGGGCACTATATCTGTTGCTAATACATAATGAAAAGATTTCAAAGTATACTTTCAGCTGATGTTTGTGGATATTGAGCTAAACTCAACAATAACCTGTTGAAACAAACACACACAGATAAACAAATTTCTTTCATTTACTTAAAATGTTGCTGTCATGCAACTCACTGCATGCCCACCCGGCTCCATTGTGTCTTGACCAGTTGTCATTGTTAGTTTGTTGCCCTGTCCTGCTAGAATCAGTGTGAAACTACAGCCCTGTTAAACCACTTAATGTTACCTAAGAAATTATAAATGAAGATAAACGAGATTCTATTGCACCAGCATGTAGTCAGTGAATCGCTCTTCAACTGTTTTGGTGCTCAAAATTTTGATTATTTTTGAATTTTATAAAATTTGATAACAGTTTTTCCAATTGACATTAGAAATAGTAAGCTTAATTGTTAAATGGATTTAGAATTTATTGCCAAAATGTCATAGACCACCTAAACAAATTGAGGAGTCTGCCATCACACAGCTTCTACATACATGTACTGTTTTCAAAATTCACAAAAATCCAGCCACCTGTCCCAAAGCAGATGTACATACTCGCATCTCACAACAAACCCAAGGTGAAAGTTGCAAAATGAAACTCAGAACCAACCAATTCATTGCAGTAAAGTAAATTCACGCTGACAGTGACCAGACCGAGTTTCAGACTTATACCCCTGGTTCTACCATGTAGCTGCAGCTGTGTATAACCATTCATCCATCACCAGTTTGGGTTTGAGTATACCACACCCAGACAAAAAGAGATTGACTGGACACAGATTTTAATTAAGTAGCCAAAATCACATGGTGCAATCTTAAAAAATGTGCAAGAATCTAAAAGATTATTGGGATCACGGTGTATGATTCACAATGGCTGTCTTGTCTGGACAGATTCAGGCAAAATGTAGAAGTGGGCGTGACTTTTATACATATTGCAACATTACTAATTATATATTTATAAAGCACTAGGGTTCTTTGCTCCCCTGCTTGCTTCGCTTGCCCAACCCCTTCCCCTGCCCCACAGGGGGCATGCTATGCGCCAGCCACTTCGTGTCTCTGCTTCTTGTGTTGTGAAGAGGGGGTCTGAACGCACGCTAAGGAGATACGGTCGCTCCTCCAAAACCCCCTCTTAAACTGTGATACAATGGGAAACAAATACATATTTTTTACCTCCTCTATGCTTGATCAACTGGCTTTCTGCTGCTGCTTGTGCCGTGCTGCGTGACCTGCAAGTCGTGCTGCGCATCAAACATTTAAAATCCTGTACAGCAGCTTTCCTCCTTGTCTCGCAAAATGTTAAAGTGTCTCAGTGAAAATCACATCTCAACCCAAGATTTTTTTTATATAATAGAGAGATATTTTACAAGTGGTTGTGGTTTCTTTCCTTGTATTACAGCATATTTAGTGCAAATGTTTTACAGATAACATTTTGATTAGAATGATTACAGTACATACATAAAGATAAATATATGTAAAACTTATGAAACTTGTAATTTGTGTTGTTAAATTAGCTACAGTATGAGAAAAGGCTAGAAATTTGGTTAGGAAAATAATCCTTATTACAGAATTGCTATTGCAATTAATAATATCAACAGTAGTTCCTAATTGATTTAAGTGGGTACGGGGTTCTAAAAGTATGGATGATTAATAATAAATAATACTGTAATATGCAATTATTTGGACTGTCAGTATTTTCTAAAAACCTTGTTGAGAAAAAGTGTAGTATGTGACATGGACAATTGAGGCCGAAAATCAAACTATTGATCAATTTCTACTGTACAAAGCAAAGTGTTCAATACCCTACCACACCAGAAAAACCTGCAAATCCACTCTGTCAAAAATGTAAACGGTGCACAATTATAGACCGTCACAAGAGACGATCCTTGTTAACAGTGGCTCCTGACAGACATCGGTATTTCACAAAACATCATAAAACTGCATACCTTCTCCCCAGTCTTGTCCAATACAAAGTTGTATTGAAAAAATATATTTGGTCATAAAAAGAAAAAAAAAGAAAACATTTTGCATGTTAAGCAAGTGGCATCAGTGCTACTTCGTTTATGAATGTAATAATATTAATAATAACAATAATAATAATGTATTTGCCCCGAGACAGCTATCTTATTCAAAGATCTTGACCATACATTATTCTCCTCTCTTGCTAAATGGATCTTAGCCTGAAGAAGTCAATTATTTTTTTTACATTTACGATGTCTCACTTACAGGTTTTCCAATGTTATTTGTCCTAGTGTGTATATAAACACAGGAATCTTCAGTTTCTGTATTACATTTTGCCTGAATAAGCGGCTTGAGTTGACTGGAAAGCTTGCATATTGTAATCTTTTTAGTTAGCCAATAAAATGTGTCGTTTTGCTTGACTCCCCACGATTATTGTTACAGTAATGAGGTTATTTTAATAGTAATGAGAGAATTCCCTGGAAAATTGGACAGAGAGACTCACGCAGGGGTTGTTGTCTCCTATTGATATGAACATTTTCTGTAATCAGTCGGAGGGCGATTAAGGGGTTAGGCTCCGAAGACAAAAATAACCGCAGTCCCTTGATTGATATGATGCGTGTTTGCCTACGACAGAGAGACAGAGAAGGAGGGACAGAGAAAGGGAGATAGAGCGAGAGAGAGAGAGAGAAGGAGGGACAGAGAGAGAGAGAGACGGCGAAGGTTAAAGGGCTTGATTTGCCAAGCCGGCGTGGTGCGCTTCACTTGCTTTCCGCGATTGTTTATCCTTTATTGTCTTTACAAAGAGCGAAAAGATAAAACTGTGAAGATCTTGCCAACCAGAATGCATCTGTGAAATATGGAATGCGTAGACAGTTCTGAGGCAACGAATCAGTCCTGAATGTTCCTTTCATCCCGATACTGGATATGAGCAGTGCGTGTTTTGGTGGAAGCAGATGAGCACAGCTGAACTCCGAATTGGCGCCGTCCTGCAGAGCTTTGTAGGCGACATAAGCTCTAAAACGTGACGCGATCAGTAGCCGCAGTCGACAGCAGCAGCATGACTTCAGAGCGCCGGGTGAACTGCATGCAAGGTGGGTCACAAGAAGTCCAGATTACATTCTATATCGAATATGCCTCATTGCCGGGACGTGTGGACTGTTTTAAAAGTGTTAAGGCAGAGGGTAAAAACAGGACTTGCAAAACCGCTTGTCACCTTAGGGTCGCAGCTAATGTCTATCCCAGCAGCATCGGGCGCAATGCGGGCACCAGCCCTAGACTGGACGCTGGGACACACCTATTCTCACATTGTATCCCTTTAAATCTTTCATTTTTGCGATAACGTCTCATGCAGGGCTTATTCCTGGCGATGTTACAAGCACGTGGCATACAGTTCAAATACAAGTGTGTGTAACTGCTCATGAAGTCACAGTTAATTTGTAATTGTCCAGATCCATTTACTGTGTTTCAACAACAAGTAACACAATTTTAAAATAATGTCCAGTTTTATAAAGGTTCATAAAAAATAGCTTATAGGACACAAGGGGAAATAGTTAACACTGTAATGAAAAACAATTATGACTACATGGTGTAGTCTTCCTTTGCAAAAACTGAATGGAACAACAGATCTCAGGTATTAAAATAAGCTCCCGTTTTTTTTTAATTTACATCTTACAAGTAGTCTATCTGTTGTTAATAAACCTCTCATTAATTTTATGTTCCGGATGTTTTTCGTTACAAGAATATGAAAGTGGATCGTTTTTTTCTCCGGCGACAAAAGTTCGCAACTGCAGAAGTTGAGACGTACACTATTTTCACTTGTTCACTTATTCACACGTACTTGCATGATGAGGTTATTATTTTAATGCCCTTTATATAAATATAACTATCATTAAGTTAGTTACCTCTAGAGTGCATTAATACTTATGTATGTATCTGCTTGTTTATTTAAATAAATGATCAGCAGCCAAAAAGATACAGATCATAGTGAGCGAGATATTAAAATAAAATGAGACAGCAGAGGGGCGTTCGCCATGGCCCCACCCCAACGATGGACTCACAAACCCAAAATCAGGAGCCCACATACCTGCCCCCAAAAACGTCAAGGACCCCCACCTTCCGGGGTAGATTAACCATCTTTTCCCACCCCGCAACTGAGTAGAATTAAGTGTTAAGTAAAGGGATACATTATTCCATTGTGATCATGAAAGTTCACGGTGCATTGGTATCCTGGCCAGAGTTGGCTCCTGTCTTGTACTCATTGCAACTATTCCCACTCCTTACAACTCATTAATTGAAAAAAGTCAGTTAAGAAAATGCAAAGACGGTTTAAAAACAAAAACAATCAAGCGAGTCCACAAGGTGTTTCCTTTACTGCAACTTAGAAATTCCCAGTGTTCCCATCTTTGTTACACTTTCATGTTCTCAATGTATTTTTGTGAGTTTTATTTGAGCAATTATTTTTTATCCCAAAAACCACAGACTTCCAGTGTATAGAGACATGGGATACCCTAGGAAAACTAGGGTTGCTGCTATCAATAGGTGTTGATTTGGCCAGTGAAGTACTTACCCTGTGGACTGTGGGTGAGTTCCAATGTCCCAGTGCAGTGACAGGGACACTGTGCTGTGAAAATAGGGAAGTCCCTCAGATGAGGCATAAAACTGAGGCTCTAATTTTTTGTAGTCATAAAAGATTGCTGGGCATCTTTTGAAAACATTAGGGTGTATCCCGATGTCCTAGCTAAATTATCCATGACCTGGTCATTCTGGTCCCCTAATCACCCCTGCCTCTTATTGGCTAGCTATCTTTTTCACCCCTCCACTCCTAATAGCTAATGTGGGGTGAGCATACTGCCACAAAAAACTGGCTGCCATCATATCATCCAGGTGGATGCTACGTATTGGTGTTAGTTGAAATGATTCTCTGCCTTCTATGTAAAGTGCTTGTGTAGTTTAGCAAAGCACTTTTTAAATGTAGTAAATGATGAGATTATTATTATTATTATTATTATTATTATTATTAAACCTCTTTATATATCAGACAGTGGTGGCTTATTGCCCGGGGTGTTACTTGCTCTTTCAATTGTCAGATTTCCACTGATACACAAAATATAAACAAAATGTAACAAGGATAGGATAGTAAGTACATACACATATATAATATGATAGATATCATTTTATGTAACAAACATTTTAAGGTGCATCAGATTAGCACATTCTATGCCTTTCCATCTGAGTACCTTTTGAATTGCATTTGTATTTTCTCTCCATGTTCATGCCCCACAGTTTCCTAGCATTTTTAAATCGCTTTACTGACATTGTGGCCTGTGGTCAACTGGCATTCATTCATGAGGTTTCTAGCATTAGAACAGTGCATTTTAAAAGTCATGCAATGAGTGAGAGGAGGCCTTGTATGTGCTAATATTCTCTCCTGTTTCTCCACCTTTCAAGGATGAGAGAGAAGAGGAGCTGACAGTTGCTTAGCTTTCTCCCTGATAAGTTATTCTCTTTATTTAAAAGGTTTATAATTTGTAATGTCAAAGAAGTGAAACAGAAAAGTCAAAGAAGTTCAAGTGGGTCTCCTTCTTTAAACATGCACTCTATCCCACCTGCTACCCAGCTGCTTGATTTATCGTGGATCACTTGAACTCTGCCTTGGCAGTGACTAAAGGACAAGTTCGGATAAAATAAGCCTGGAACTTAGCGTATCTGGGAGTGAGCTGCATGTCTCTGGCAGAAGTGACCAATACATGGAGCAGTCCAAACGTACATGGCCATATATAAAGTGGACAGCTGCAGACAAGACACTGCAAACATAGGCAAGAGCTAGAAGCAGTAAGCAAAATCAGAATCACCCATCTTAGACAAATACCTTTAAATACAGGCTTTATTTCTGTTCTTCCTTAGTCAGCAGCATGGGCCATTTGGAGGAAATAATATTTTGGTATTCTGTGCAAATTATATGGATTGCACAACTTTTATATTAATTCTGTGGTATGCCCTTTTGTAAGTATTTGTACTGGTAAGGGTACCAATTATAACAGGCCAAAAGGAAAAGAATCACCACCAATAATAATAATAATAATAATGATAATAATAAAAATAAAAGACAATAACCTTAGCAGAGACACATGTAGTTAGCATTAGAGTAAAATATATTTTAAACCAGGTGTTCATGTAACAATGGGAAAGTTGTATTTTTGGGTTGTATAATTATTAAAAAAGAATTAATAATGCATATATAACTATTTTGTTTTTTTTTTCCTGAGTATGTGAATGGACTTTTCTATCAGTCACTTAATATTGGTTAATTAATTATGTGAGCAAGTACATTTCCAGACACTTACATTCCAATGTTAGAACACGGTATATCTAAATACAGCTTTTTAGAACACATATATAGAGACAGTAACTTGTAAAAAATCTGCAACACGTTGTGCTTTCTGAATGCACCGTCAGAAAATAAATACATTTTTACATCTTAAGTGGGCAAGTGTTAATGAGTGAAGTCAGTACTGGAAAATCAGGTTGAGACAATGGTTGATAGGATCTGTTTATAGTATAAACAAATATTTTGTTTTTTAAAAGTAACTAAAAATGTCAAAAGGTTTGTTTCAACTTTACACCTCGCCTGAAGTCTCCTTGGGTTCTGATTTTGCTGGATTTTATTGCTGCACTAAACCATTTATGAACACTTTTCTAAGGCTTTTACACGTGATCCACATCTCCTTTCAAAAGAACTGCTGCTGGGAGCACAATCACTAACTCCCAAGAAATCCTGGCATGTGGTGTATTTTAATTGAAAACAAACAAGCAAGTGAAGACATAATTCTATCAATGTGACTACATTAATGTGACAGACTGATGTCTTACACAGGAAAAGCTCAGGCCTTCATACATATAAATGCAATTTTTGGCTCAGAATCCGTGGTCAAAATGATTAGTGGATATTTACACAGGAAAATAAATGTTAGCTTGGTACTTTAATTTTTAGATGCATTTTATTCAAATTAAGACTTTATATCTTAGGATGCAACATTTTAAAATAACTTTCCTTTATAAAACAACAAGAGAAAAAAAATAATGGTAATCTAAAGGAGTACTTGGCTACAAAGTCTGCTCCACTGTGCCAGATAATGCCCTTTGAGAAAAGTAGTCTCAGGGTTAATTAAAGTAGCTGTAATTAAATATTTTATTCACTATATGAGATGGGACTTCATTCCTCAGCACACACCCCTGTTGACATTTAACCATATATATGTAAAATACTCAAGAGGACTGAAAGCATGCAAACACATTTGTCCATGATTCACATAGTTTAAGATCACATAAATTCATTGACAAATGTTAAAAAAAAAAAACAAAAAGAAGTTTTTGTTCGCATATTTCAACATACGAGAAAAATTATATTTCCAGAAAAAACTTTACATTTGGCATGTATTCCTCACAATCCATCAAATATTTCTGAAAAACTTTGTCAGTAGCCAAAGGTGCCATAGCAGACATTGAATATTATAAAATTAATTTAAATAATTAAATAACTTTTAATGTATGTCTTTTTTCCACTTTTCCACTTTAAATGATCCTAGTATGCATGAGTGTGGATGTAGGTTTGAGATTACCTGGTAAAGGATGTGTGTACCATCTGAATAAGTTAGATAGATAGATAGATAGATAGATAGATAGATAGATAGATAGATAGATAGATAGATAGATAGCACTTCATTTTTGCCAATGGGAATTTAACTTTTTACAGAAGCTTAATAAACAAATAAAAATTGTAACAAACAACAACCACCCATTTAAATACACACCAGAATTACTAAAGGGAAAGAAAACTTATGACATTATTAAGAAAAAAAAGGCAATTGCAATCGCAGTGAGGAATTTTGCAGATGTATTGCTGTTCGTATAAAGGAGCTCCAGCAGTGTTTCTTGACACACTTCTGCTAAATAATTTGTTGGTTGAAAGTACTTAATGATTGTATTGCTTACTGACTTTCACCCATGCTTGCTTATCCGTGAATTTAGAAATTAAATGAATGATTAATTCACATTTCTGTCAGGCAGTTGTCACCTTAGCTTTTGCCAAATAGTAGAACATTCAAACAATTTCAATGGAGTATAATGGATGGCATACTGTATATATTTCCAATTTTAACTTTTGTCTTCAGCTATTCTGAGACTGTAGAGACAAATCCTATAATATGGTTCTTTACAAACTGTCTTCCTAGCAATGCTCATTTCTGTTGATAAAAAACAAGAGTAAATACATTGGTAAAAAATATAATAAGTAAACAAATAAATAGGTCAAAGTGTTGGAATCTGGCATCTGTCACAAATTTACGACACACGTCTTGTATTTCAAAGCAAACCAAAGCTGTAAAGAAGCATGTCTGATTAAATTTATTAGCATGTCTAATTGGTTTTGACCCCTGCTGAGTTGCTGAATGAAGTTTGTAGTCCTCTCCTGCTGTACTGAGAGACCTGAAAATCTCTTGCGCCATTGTAACGACTCCTGATCCCTGACAGATTACTTCTTTAATTTGCTGACCTTAAAGAACTTGTGTGATTTATAGTGAATCTTTATAAAATCATTGAATAATTTTGTGGGGCCATCACTTTGCCCTGGGAACTATCCCCAGAAACCATATTTTTTATAATAGTCTTCCTTGAATATGCACTAACTGGATTTGAACACTGTCATCAGTTGAAAGACAACTTGGTGGTGTAGTAGGTAGTGCTGCTGCTGCTTCATGAACTCAGCATCCAGGATTGGAAAACAGCATGATTATTGTTCATATTAAGTTTGCATGTGGGACTTCCTTTGGGAACTCCGGCGTTCTCCTCCCCCTTCCCCAAGGCTTGCATGTTACTTAGTTAATTAGTCATTGTAAAGTACCTCTTTGTGGCTGTGAGAGGTTCCTGTGATGAGCTGCTGTATTTTTCAAGATTGTTTCTTGTCTTGTGTGCAGTGTTGCTGGGATAGGCTTCTGCACCCTGTGACCTTCAATAGGTCTAATTAGGTTTGAGATTGTTATTTTATGTTATTTAATTATTCGAGTTACTGAGTAGTAAGGGCACCAGACAGTAATACCTGTAGTCACTGGAAAACCTTTACCTCATTCACATTAACTCTTAAAGGAGCATCGGAGGGCTAATGTCAGATGGATATGCAGAGCCAAAGGTCAGGAAGAGTTTATGGAAAGTTTTACAGATTGCAGCTTAAACGAATTGTAATGAAGATTTTGAAAAAAAGTGGTTTTAAGCACAAGATGGAAATTATTGTGTACATTTTAAAGTATAGCAGGATTAACACAGAAAGTGATTACAAAAAAAGAGTTGTCAGTATGTTTTTGTAAGTCTGATTCTGCTCATTGGGCCTCCTTCCTTGTGTCTTGGAATTTCTGTACTTCTGGACATATCTTATTATATTTGAAATGAAAGTGAAAATATATCTTATTCCTTTTTATTGTCCTCAAATATTTATACACAAAGATTTTTTAAATAAAACCGTGTTGCTTCTCATTATTTTTTCTTATGATTAGTTGTATTATTATTGTAGTTAAACTGCACACTAAATGGGTGATGATGACAGGCAAAAAAATAGGTTAAGAATGTACAGTATTATTAGCCATTTACTTTCCTACTGAAGACACCTTGTTTTGTTTTTCTTTTATGATGAAATTTCAGATGGCCCATACTAAAGCAGTTCCTATATAAATTAAATACTTTCTGGTTCATTTTGGTTCAATGGTTAGTGCTTCAAAGTCCTATAACAGGTTGTGGTCTAAACCAAATTTTAAACGTTCTCCCTGTGTCCAGGTGGAGTTTAGTCTGGGTAATCCAATACTGCTTTCATTTTAAAAAAGACACACTGGTTAAGCTAACTAAAGAGTAAAATTGTTCTGATCAAAGAGTGGCTGGTGACTTGCATCTAGCACTGCTGTGTGAACCTGTGTTGCAATAATTTGGATTAGAAAATTAAGGAGGAAATGAAGGTATCATCACCATTCTCATTAATGGCAACAATGGATCAGCAGATGGTGCTGTTTTTCAAAAATTAGTAGTAAACGCACCTCAGTTTGACATAATGTTAAACTGTTTTTAGCAAATTCATTTTATAGATAGGCAGAACTTTATTTTCCCCCGGGGTAAGTTTGGCTTTTTAAAGAAGCTCTTCCAATACACACATACATAAATAGATAAATAAGTTAATATGTATAAACACACAGTATGATCTGAACACACACCAGAATGATTAAAAAGGAAAATAAATTAAAAAGAAAGAACAATTTCTGACTTGGCAGTCACACTCACAGTGACACATTATGCAGGTCTATTGCTGTTGGTATAAAGGAGACCCAGTAGTGTTTTTTGACAAACTTCTGCTAAGTAATTTGTTGGCTGAAAGTACTCAGTGTGTCTGTGTCAGAGAGAGGATGGGCAGCATTGTTCATAATGGCACTCATTTTTGTTTTAATTCTCTCCTATGATACTGCTTCAAGGGGGTCCAGAGTGCATCCTATAACTGAGCCTGTCCAATACATGCACACGCCATCACCGAGTTATAGCAGATGCGAAGGATGTCACTTCCCACATTAAAGGAACACAATCTCCTAAGGATAAAGAGCCTGATCTGTTCTTTTTTGTATAGTTCCTCTGTGTTCCAAGACCAACCCAAACCGGTCATTAATGGGGACTCCCAAGTACTTGTAGGAGTGCACCACCTCTATATCCACTCCCTGGATAATGACTAGACATAGAGGCTCTTTGGTGTGGTGAAAGTCAATAACCAGTTCCTTGGTTTTGCTGATACTAAGATGCAGAAAAAAAGTTCTCCGCCTGACTCCTATACTCTGCCTCATCCCTCTTATCAATACAGACTATAACTGCAGAATCATCAGAGAATTTCTGCAAGTGACATGACTTAGTGTTATATTTATAGTTGGAGATGTACAGAGTGAAGAGAAAAGGAGATAGGACTGTTTCTTGTGGTGCTCCGGTGTTGTTCACATCCGAATGAGTCTCACAAACTGCACCCTGCATGACTGATAAGCTATTATCCAGGACACCATAAACTCATCCACCTGCATATCTCTGAGATAATTTCTTTGACATCTCAATGCAATTTCTTATCTAGAAAAATATTTCTTTTTGGATTATGTGAAGGTTTTTCTTTGCCTGATACTGCTAGCCTGTTTTAATGTTGTTTGGGCAGGCCCATGGACACTTCAATGTTCTTTCCATTCTTTTGTTCAGGTATGTGTATGTGCAGCCTGAACTTTTCAGTTCCACCTTGGGGATTGAAGGCTAGAGCCCTTTTAAATGACCTGTTTGTTGATTTTTTGTGATGTAATTCAAAAGCATGTGAATTTGTACATCTTGATATTTTGAAGTAGCTGTCATTGTTATTATGAATCATTTTGATTACTTATGTATAGTACATCATACAATTTAGCACTTTGCCAGTTTAACAAAAACTGATTTATGAATGAAGGTTTATGAATATTCATTAGTTTTTCTGATTTCAGTGCTGAATATTTCATATTCATGTGAAATATCCTGTAATACTATCCTTTGATAGTTATACTGTATGCAAAATAATACTTTGACAGATTTTCATTTTGTGTGTTTTTTATGGCAATATTTAGCTGATATTAATTATTGCTAGTGCTGGTAGCCTAATACATTTTGATACTCAGTTTCTCTCAAGGTCATTTTGCTTGACTTTTCACTACATTCATAATGGCTAACACGGTACAACACCCTAGTACCACATGCAAGTTATTGCAAGGGCACATATGAAAATAATGGTATGATCATTTAGAAAGACTCGTTTGCCACATGCAGTTTTCATGAAGTCATCGGTTATTCCTAATTGGCTCTAGATCAAGTTCCATCAAGGCAGACTTTTTGTTAAAGGTGATTGAACGGTTTTAAACTGAGCAAAAGTACTTTATAAAAAAAGTAGTTTTCTAGAGTTCAAATTCTAAAGCCATCCTTTCTAATGCAATACTTCCATAACTCTGAGTGGATTCTTTTCAAGCCTTAAAATTACAGTAGGCGGTAGGTGTTAGTAAATGTGACCTCTGCAGGCCATTTTACTGTTAAATGTAAAGGTGTCACTTTTCAGCAGAATTAGCATATGCACACATTAGAGCTGTGGAAACAAAGAAGTCTTTAAATACACAAACAATCAAGTTTACACAATACAATAGAAATCATTATCTTAGTTCAGTTTGTCCATCAGTTACTTTTTCCTGTTTTAAGTCTCATTCAGCCTTGCACTTCAACAAGGGGATCCCACTTTGGGCAGATCACTATCACAAAATATCATAAATCATAACCACGAAGCCCCCATAATCACCCTTAAAGGACCATTTTTGGGATGGCAGTGAATACAAACTGCACATCTATGATTTTTTATAGCAAAAATGGAGTAACATGAGGAATCCTTTACAGACATACAAATAATGTGCAAACTCCACACACACAATCAGGCCTTGTGTTAGGATTGAAACCCGGGGCCTTGCAACTGTGAAGCAGCCAATCCAGATGACAGGAATATTTAAGTTTTGTAAACAGTCAAATGTACTGTATATTTATTGCTCTCACATCTCTTCATTTATGATAAAAGATATAGTGATTAAAATTACTTATTGGCAAAACATTAAAGATTATTAAACACATGTTGAGAACTGTCAGTGAGTGCCTGCACATAAGCAGAACTATCATAATGTCAATTAATGTCAGAATTGTCATTTATTTTTAAATG